>NC_089719.1:900000-1182000 GCF_031753505.1 Anomalospiza imberbis | reverse complement strand
CAGCCCCTGTGCCGGCCGGGGCAGCTGCGCTGAGCAGCCCCAGCACGGGCAGGGCCGGCTGCTGCCCCGCCGGGCAGCGCCCACAACCACAGCCCACGCCACCCTCAGCCCCACCCTGCCTCCCCGGCCCTGGGGCCTCACCCGGGCTCTCTCCAGCGTGGCAGCAGCAGGTCCCCGTTCCCTGCTCTTGCTGCTGGCCTTCAGCTTCTCCCTGCTGGCTCCCGTCAGTCTCCGGCTGTCCTCAAGGTCTCCACTGCAGCTGTGGCAAAAGCGGAGGCTCTGCAACTGGTTCCAAGGCCTGGCAGAGCTGCAGTCCCGGAGCCCTCTGTGCTCCCTGCTGGCCCCCTCCATCCCCTCAGCCCCGCCATGCTCTCGGCAAAGCCCCAGCCCCCTTCAGTTTCTTCAGCCCCTCACAGTCCTCTCAGCCCCTCAGTCCCTTCTGACCCATCCCGTCCCCCTAGACCCGCCACCCCTCGGCCTGTGCCACTTCCCTGTCACCTCAGTGCCACCATCGCCCTCGGCTGCCCCACAGCCCTCAGCCCCAGCAGCACCTCAGGGTCACCGTCCCTTCAGCGTCACCGCCCCCTCAGCCCCCTCAGTCTCACCGTCCTTCAGCAGCTCCTCAGGGGACAGTGCCTGGGGCCACCGGCAGCTCCCACCGCTCCAGGGACACCCGGGGCTGGAACTGCTGCTCCGCCCGGCCCGGCCGCCAGCTCGGACCCAGCACAGGGAGAGGGGACACAGGGGGCACGGGGGAAAAGCAAGAGGTGAGGGAGGAAGCAGAGCAGGAGAAGAGGTTAAAAAGAGGCCTACACCTATACAGATGTATAAAAAGAGGCCTACACCTATATGCATGTATAAATGTAACTACGGACATCTACAACTATAACTGCACATCTAAAAATGTAAATATATACACCTAAAACTAAAAATAAATTAACTAGACAAATCTCTGTCTATGTAGATAGATAAATGTAACTACATAAATCTATAAAGACAACCACATATATCAATAAATATAACTATACACATCTAGAAATATAACTACAGACAGAGGAATTCTACCTGCCCAATGGTCACAGGCTCTCTGTCTCTTCCTGGCGCACAGGGCAGCCCTCCTGGACAAGTTGATCACACGGGATCTGGGAAGCAAAGGGAACACTGAGACAATACTGGCCCTTGTTCAAGCGCCCCTTGAGCACCAATTGTCCTTCTATCAGGGACATTAAAAGATGGCCTGAAAGGCAGACTCTCACTTGGCAATTTGAAGCCTGCTCTATAAAGAACAGGGATCCTTCCAAGTTTTCAAAATGGAACTGTGTAAAGTATTTAAGTATTCTAATAAAGTCTCAGCACCCACAGTGCAAATGGCACCCACGAGAGCTTGAAACACAGACAGTCCCAGTGACAGAGAGACCACAGTCCTGACTGAAATGGCTGAAGGCTGCTGGGGGCTGAGGTATGAACCAGACTGGGACACCCAGCTTGGTGGCACAACTCCCACAAGGTCAGGTTTATTCCCTGCTCTCTTGCCACAGCAGAGGACTCAGTGCCCAAGCCTCTGGCGAAGCGTGGAGGGCAGGGCTCGGGCAGGTTGTGCATGTGCCTTTGAACTAAAGGCACCAGGAAGCACCAACCCTGCAGACAAGAGCTCAACTCTTCTCGTCTCCCTTCCTGCCCGAGGCAGGCTCAGAGCAGCCGTCTCACACCTCTCTAAACCAACGGGGGCTCTGTCCTTACCAGGCTCCTCGGGCTCTGCGGAACTGTTCTCGCAGCTCTCGGTGCCAGATGAAGTTTCCTCTGCTGCAGCCCGGTTCACAGGCTCCCCTCCTGAAGACTCAGGGGCAACATTCTTATTGCCCTTGAAAGAACAACAGAAAAAAAAGAAAACTAAAGATCATTCAGTATTTTGCTGGACTCACATCAAGGATACAGTTACTCTCCTTCTCCATGTAACAGCGTTCAAAAGCTTTCAGCCCAGCCTCTTCCATTCCCCTCCAATGGGTTACCTGAGCAGAGGGAGACCTTTCAGGCAGGGATCTCCTGATCTCCCGGATCATTTGCTCGACGGCCAAGCCAAGATCCACTGGCGGCAATTGCTCTTCACCAGGTGCATTCCAGGCTGAGCCGGAGGCCGTCGATGCTGCACAACCTGCACTGCCAGGTGGAGCGCTGGGGGCTGAAGTGCCCGAGGTGGCTGCAAGAATCCAAAGACATTGGTCACACTCTACAATGTGGCTCTGGGACACAGATCTCTGTTGCTGCCTTGGATCAACCATCACAGGAAGCAGGCAGGAAAACCAGGCAGAGAATCTTTTGCCTTTCTAGGTGCCCCTTCTAAATAAGCTTGAGAATTTTGGGCCGAGAAGGACAGAGCCTTGTGGAAAAATACTTCAAACAGTCACTTTTCATGACCTTTTGGGGAAAAGCAAGGCTACAACTCTTTTCCTACCTCGCGGGTCGTAGGCTGGGGGCTGCTGCTCCCTGTGGAGCTGCTGGAAGCTGCAGGGCTGGATCCTGAGCACCTCCCGGTCGATGGGAGGCAGCTGCCCCCCGTAGAGCTGCTGGAAGCAGCTGCGAGGCCCCTCCCGCCCGAGCGGCAGCAGCGGCTCCCCGTAGAACCCGAAGAAGCCGCAGGGCGGGATCCGTAGCAGCTCTCGCTCGGCGGGCGGCGGCCGCTCCCCATAGAGCTCCTGGAAGCGGCTCGGCCCCTCCCGCCGGGCCGGCACCGGCCGCTCCCTGTGCAGCAGGTGGAAGCCGCAGGGCGGGCGCCGGGCGAGCAGCGGCCGCTGCCCGGGGGGCGGCTGGAAGCGGCCAGGCCGGGGGCTGCGCAGCTCCCGCCCGTCCGGCAGCGTCCGCTCCCTGTGCAGCAGCAGGAAGCCGCTGGGCGGGCGCCCGGGCGGCAGCGGCGGCCGCTCCCTGGAGAGCGGCTGGAAGCGACTGCGCCCGTCCCGCCCGTGCGGCAGCGGCCGCGCCCCGGGGAGCTGCTGGGAGCCGCGGGGCGGGCGCCTGCGGCCCTCCCGCCCCGCCGCCGGCCGCTGCCTGTTGGCCGCGCTCCGGCGCCTGATGCGGAGCAGGAGGTCGGGGCGGTCGCGGCGAAAGCAGGGGTTGCTGTAGTGGAGCCAAGCCCCGGCATCGCCCGGCGCAGCTGAGCCAACCCGGCCCGGCACCCTGCGGAAGCCGTAGCGGTAGAGCTGGCGCACGAAGCTGCGGAACTGCGTGGCCCTGAAGGTGTGCGGGGCCGGGCCCCGGGCGTCGCCCGGGCTGAGCAGCTCCCGCTCGAAGAGGGAGCGGTGGATGAGCAGCCCCCGGGCCCGGCTGTCCCAGCGCACGGAGCGGACGCGGGGGCTGTTCGCCAGGCGCCACAGCTTGGCGGGGAAGGCGCTGGCTCTGAGCCCGGCGGGCAGCGGCAGCTCCGCCATGGCGCCGCTCGCCGGCTGTCGCCACAACGGCCCCGGCGCAACGGCCGCGGCTGCGCCGGCGGCGCGCGGCCTGAGGGGGGCGCTGCGCTCGGGCCCGCGCGCGCCCAGCCGCACTGGGCGGGGCCGTTCCTGGGCTGTTCTTGTCAGGTGCAGTTCAAAGGCTGCAGGCGCATTGAGGAAGACATTCTACCTATTTGCATCTCCAACCTTTGAAAAGCCCTTGTGTATGAAAAGCTCTGCATCAGCACCAAAAGCTGGTCACAGTGAGACCCAGACGAATTAGCCTCAAGAGCTGCTCTTTGTTCCCTGCTCAGGGCTTGTTCTCTGATTTTGTGTGTCTGCTCCTTCCAGTGCAGGAACACGGGGAAGAGAAATTAGGATGTAAAACAAAGAAGTGGGATCCACAGGCCTGCACCTTGGTAGGTATAATAGATCTGGGATGGCCCCACATTCCTGACAAACTTGATGGGCAAGGCACTGAGGTCACTTTCGTTGCCTTCCCTTCCCCTGCCTCCCCCCTTCAGATAATCAGTTTTCTAGAAAGAGCTTTTTCTTTGTGTAGCATCTGGTACCTCACAACCTCCAACATGACTTGTTTGGAACACGTGAATATTGCTCTTTTCATCAAAACACTAGGAAAGAAGTATTTCAGGCCAATTTTGTAAGTATTTTTGTCAAGGCTTTTATGTTCTTATCTCTACACAGGAGCCCTGAAACATATTATAAAAAAAAATTAAAATGTTAATCATATCTTAAACAAAAATGTTTTGCTTCAAAGCTCCAAACACCAAATCCTTCAACAAATCAGACCTCATCTAAAAGCAAAAATATAAATGGAAAACTGTCAACCACCTAATAACTACTATTAAGCAAGTATTATTTCTGGTGGCTGTCTGAGGAGTTTCTCCCATGTCAAATGCAAAATACGGATTGCTCTGAATTAGTGCATCACCAACTGTGCCTTTTCCCAAAAGACTCAACTTACTGCTGCCCAACAAAGACATGCTATTTTCTCCTTCAGCCACTGCTCCAGCCTGATCCCCTGGGGACAAGAGATTGCTGTGGGTTTCTGTGGGAAGGGGAGTGGCACAGGCACATCAGTGCCTGCAGACTGTGGCAGAGGGGAGGATCTGCTGTGACAGCAGGTGCACGGGAGACTGGAGATGAGGTTTTTTCTTTCTTGTCTAAGACACTGAATTTAGAGAATGTTTTCATAAAGAATACTGTCACCGCTTTACTCTTTTTACCCCAATACTTACTAGTCCTGATAAATGTTAATTATTTCCATACATTCTGTTTCTCGGTGGTTTAATTAAAAGCACAGAGAAACTCAGTTCTTTCAGAAATGAGCTTGAAATAAGCTGTTACTTTAGAACAAACCCAACATTTTCATTGTTTCTTAGTGTTAAAATTATGTCCACCGAGAGAAACTCAGTCACTTCCAAAGTGAGCTTGAAATAAGCTTTTGTTTTAAAACAAAACCAAGACTTTTTTTTTGCTAAGGGAGAACAGGAGTTTCCCAAACTCCTCCGTGGAACTAATACAAATTGTTTGAAGTATCCATTTCCTGCCAGGAGCAGAGGGATGCCAACCTGGGCAGAGTTCACACAAAGCTCATTTCAGTAGAAAGGTGATACAAGAGTGACTGGGGACGGACAGAGGGGCTTTGCAGCTCTGCTGGGGCTGCAAAGTTCAGGCTGCTGTTCACAGCTGTGAAAGGAACTCCTGCTGCTGTAGCCAAGGTGTTTGAAGATGCAGACAGTTTATTCATGAGCCAGGTCCTGGTGCCATGAAGAAGCATCTGTACCCCAAAATCTACCAGCAGCATTACCACATCATTCCTTAGCCAACTTGCTGCCAGAACCTGTAACCCCGGGAGCAATTTCCAGGGAAAGGGGAGCGGGTTCTACTCTCATTCCTTCTAACAGCTCTTACACCATGGCAGGAGCTCTCAGCAGCCCAGGTTCCCCTTGGAAAGGCAGGATGCAGTGCTCCTTCTCACTTCTCAGGATTCCTCATCATTTACAAGGCTTTACTCATATATTCTGAATGTTTTCCCCAAGATAATGAATAGTGTAAGAGCCTGTGATGAACTCCTTTTACTTTGTATCTGGTATTTCCTGCAGGGAGGGGATGGAGGAAGGCAGGAGATTCCATGCTTCAGGGAAGGGACACCCATGAGACAAACCTCTGAGAGGTGCACCTTCCAGGCAAATTTTACTTAAATACTACTGTTTACTTAAACACTACATCCCAGGAAGAAATATCTCAAATCAACAAGTTCCCGTTTTGATTTTAGGAACAGGCTTCAAACCCTCCAAGCACAGGGAGCACCGAGACTCTAAGCCACACCACATCCCTGCCAAAATTCCCAGCAGCCATGACAAAATGGCTGCAGAAATAATGCAGCGTCCTGGCCCTCCTGTTGTGTCAGGAATAAGCTACTGGGGATAGAGCCAAAGGGTCAAAAGTTGTTCTAGCTGAGCATATCTTGAAAGGAGAAGAAGGAAGAGATCAAGTGTCTCTACTGTAGAAGTTTAAAGCTTGTGAGAAATGTTTCCAAGAACTGGACAAAGGATGGGAGAGCAGACAGTACCAGAGGCAGGAGAACCAGAAAAATAAACCAAAGGACAGCTTTAAGAAGAATTTGTACATAACCAGGTCAGTCTTTGTGGTAAAGCTGCAGCAAAGGAACCACTAAAAGCCCTTTTCTGAGAAGGACAATGGCAGCAATGCTTCAGCCTAGGGGAAGGTGAGCACATCAACCAGGGCTTGTCAGTGGAATGCTGTTTTCTAAGGGTCTCCAAGATCTCTCCTTTCTCCTCTGGTGGATATTCAGACGTGTTTGTTTGGGGTAGGGTTTCCTAGTGCACCAGCCCTCGAGGGTTCTTGCCCTGACTCAGGAAGGTGCACAGGTACCTAAGGAATTGCTCCACTGAGTCTACAGATTAATTTCCTTGGTCTCTATTGGGCCTGTTAATTGGGAAACACTTCCCTCCCAGGAGCAGTGCCATTCCTTGATGGGACTTAATTAGCATCCAAAGCAGAGCCCTCAAATAAAGCTCTCACTAATCTCTGCTGCAGCTCAGCTTCCATCCCACCAAGGCAGCACTTCAGCTGCACGTTCCCGCCTTGGCAGTGTGAAAGCAAGGGATGGGAAACTTCCTCTCAGGCACAAAGAGCACACAAAAACTGAGGGCATGACCAAGGGACAGGGCCAAGAAAGGAAGCAAGATCCAGAGTGTATTTCTTTGGAGACCCTGAAGGCTCCTCCCAGAAGACACTGCAGCTCAGGCAGCAGAAGCTGAGAGGGAGGGAAGGAGGCTGGCTCAGCACCAGCAGGGGCTCTGAGAGGGCCTCAGCCGATGTAGATCCTGTGGGAGTCGTTGGCCCCGAAGGCCGCGTTGCACTTGGGGCACTTGCGCTGCCGCGTGTCGTAGCACGTCTTCACACACTCGAAGCAAAAGACGTGGAAGCACCTGGTGAGCACCGCGTCTTTCTTGAGCATGTTGCAGCATGGGCATGTCAGGCAGGCCTGCAACACAGACACACACACACAGACACACACAGACACAGACACACAGACACACACACACAGACACACACAGACACACACACAGACACACACACACACACAGACACACAGACACACAGACACACACACAGACACACAGACACACACAGACAAACAGACACACACACACACAGACACACAGACACACACACACAGAGACACACACACTCACAGACACACACACACAGAGCTGTGAGGGGCCCTGCAGCCCAGCTGCAGTGCTCAGAGATGTCTCAACATGTAGGTACTTCCATTCCTCAGAAGGACAAGGTGGTTTCTCCAGTGCCAGAGTACAGACGAGAGATGTCAGACACTGAAAGTGTGCCTACACACCTTCTGACTAAAGTAAAAAGGGAAGCTGACGGACACAGACACTCACCTTGTAATCCTTGATTTCCTCCATCAGGATCTCATCACAGCTGGGAACCATGTCAGGCTTCTTTGTGGTCTCCAGCTTCCTGCGCAACCTAGAAATATCTTCCTGCAGAAAAACAGGAGACCAAGCGAAGGAGCAGTACATTCTGTGTCAGCTTCTTCAGGGACCAAAGAGAACGTGCACCTGGCTAAGTCATGCCAGCCATAGTTTCATTCCCTATAATCCAAGAGACAACATGATCATCTGATGCCACAAGTATTGTCAGTTATCAGAGGACAAAATCTGAAAGAGCCAAGACCCGATGAAGCCAAAGTCAAAGTGAAACTGGATACCAAGAGCAGTTCAGCTGAAACCCTCTGCAAGCTCAGTGTACAAGGAGAAGGACACTAAAGCAGACAGATCTTGAAGGATTGTGCATAGGGTATATACCTCAGCCCTTTTGAGGTTGAACAACTCCTTCTCTCTAGTTGCTGTGTTTTCCACAATCTCCTCCTGAAAATCATGTAACTTCTTCTGAGCCAGCTCTAGCTGGGCCTTCAGATCATCTGTAAGCTGGGCTGTATCCATGGCCTGAGAAAGAAAACCAGTATATAAGGACCAAACACAGAAGAACAGCTCTGGTGGTCTCTAGTCCCTTGTTCTTACCTTATTATCAACAAGTTCTAATCATTTAGCTTCAAGATTCCTTTGGGCAGAGCCAAACCTTGGCACACTGCAAGGCACATCTCTTACGAAAACACCAATGATCATCCAATTCTCTTCTTAACCTATTTTCAGCCTTCCAGCTTCCGTGTCTTCTCTATTAAAGTGTTCAGAGGCAGTTCTATCGCTGTACTAGACAGAACTGCACAATACCTAATTCTAACAATCTCTCTTCACCAGTTCTCTTCTGACTTTATAACCAAGTGCCCTTAATACCACAAGTTGTCCTATTAAACACAGGTCACTGCTGAATTCTCCCCAGCTCCTCTTCACAGGGATATTCCTGCTTTCCTTTCTGCCTGTTTTAATGTAATTTCTGCATTTCTACTAAAACTTAACAACAAAGGCAGCATCAGCTCTAAGCTTAGACTTATTTTACTGGTAACACTGGTTACTTTACTCGTCTTAGGCATTTGTTGAAAGTGTTCACATTCCCCAGCTGTATTTCCTTTTGCTTATCCCATCTTTGCTACAAAAGCTTTGACCCCAGTTCATCTGGCTGCTGTCTCTCTCTTCACCACAGGTTATACAGAAAAACATATGACCTGCTTCTCCTTATCAAAGGAAAACATCAGTCTCCAGTACTTTAATCATAATTCTCTCCAGGACTCCTCAGCCTTCTGATATACTCATCCAAAAGCAGGGAATACCAGGTTCTCTAATCCCAGTGAGAGCTCAGAGCCTTCCATGCCTCCCACAAGGCATGAGCTCCACCTCACAACCCAAGAGGAAACGAAGGCATCACTCACCTTGCGTTTGCTCATCTCCAGGGCCTGTGTTCGCAGACCCAGCTCCTTCTCTCCCGTTCCAATGCTGCTCTGCAGTAAGTGTTCCTTCTCCTCCAGCTTACGTACAACCTGCAGCTGGGCATCCACCTTGGGAAGGGAGACAGAGGGAACAGAAGGAATTAATGTATGCTCTGTGGGTCTTCAGAGCTGTCATTCGAGCTGCAGGCTAAAACTACCCCTGCTTCCCCATCACCAGGGAGCACACATTCAGCTTGCCTTTTTCTCCCTGAAGAGCTGTGCCTGTATCCAAAGAGCTGTACCCAGATCTCTATGGTCAACACTTTAAAGCTCAGCAGCCAAATATTTGCAACAAAGATTTCTTAATTTTTGGACAGCGGCTTAAAGACTTGCTGCAAGGCAGCGAACAGTTCCACAGTGGTTCCAAGGACAACAGGATACAGAGTCATAGAATGGCCTGGATTGGAAGGGACCTTAAAGATCATCTAGTCCCAGCCTCCCTGGGATAACTTCCTCTAGGGCATGTGTTGTAGATGTCGGTGAACCCAATGGGAAGAATGATGATGTCTGACTTAGTTCAGAAGGCTGAACGATTTCTTTATTATAATTATGCTATGATACATTAATATACTATATAAAAGAGGATACTAAAAACTACATGCTACTCTCTCTATCATATCTCACTCCCTCACAACTCGTGACCCTGTTCTCCAGAGTCCAGACACAGGTGGATCCAACTGGCCATCAGGCCCAAACAATCCACCGTGATCCAACCAGGCATTCGCTCTAGGTAAACAATTCTCCAAACACATTCCACAAGAGAAAAACAAGGAGAAGAAATAGAAACTGTTTTCTCTTTCACTTCTCTCTGTGCACCTTTATAAAAATCCTGAGAGAGAGAGAAATGTGCTTGCCCCATTTTGGGGTCTCTGCTGAGGTGTGCAGGGATCCCTCACGAGGCACACAGGGATATTTCTGGCCTCTCCTAAGGTGTGCAGGGATCCCTCATGAGCTGTGCATCAGGGTAAATGTGAAGGTTTTTTTTTACTCTTCTCAGCACAGCAAAGGGACACTTGGCCAAGGTTTTGCAAGGTTCCTGTCTTTGAGCCGGATCTGGCTATCCCAATATCCCAGCTCTGGCTATACCAATATCCCAGCTCTGTCTATCCCAGTATCCTGGCTCTGGCTATCCCAATGTTCCAGCTCTGGCTATCCCCATATCCCAGCTCTGGCTATCCCAATGTCCCAGCTCTGGCTATCCCAATATCCCAACTCTGCCTATCCCAATGTCCCGGCTCTGGCTGTCCCAATATCCTGGCTCTGGCTATCCCAATATCTCAGCTCTGGCTGTCCCAGTGTCCCGGCTCTGGCTGTCCCAATATCCCAGCTCTGGCTATCTCAATATCCTGGCTCTGGCTGTCCCAGTGTCCCGGCTCTGGCTATCCCATTGTCCCAGCTCTGCCTATCCCAATATCCCGGCTCTGGCTATCTCAGTATCCCGGCTCTGGCTATCCCAATGTCCTGGCTGGCAGAGCTGGGAAGGAGGTTCAGAGGCTCAGAGCCAAGGAAAGGGGTGCAGGGACTGGGAGAGCTGGGATGGGGTGTCCAGGGAATCCTGTGCCCAGGAAAGGGGGTGCCAGGGCTCCTGAGTGTGAGGAAAGGAGGGGCTGGGGGCTGGGAAAGGCAGGAATTGGGGCCCAGGGGTCCCTGGTCAGGGTAAAGGGTGGGGCTGGGGGCTGGGAGAGGTGGGGGGCCGGGAACAGGTTGTGTTGGTGCCGGATAAGGGGGTGCAGGGGGGTCTCAGTGCCGGGCAAAGGGATAAAAGGGTGTGTCAGTTCTCAGGAATGGGGGTGCAGGGGGGTCTCAGGGTCACAGAAATGGGGGGCAGGGATGTGGAGAGGTAGAAGGGAGTTCCAGGGGGTCCTTAAGCCCAGGAAAGGGGAGTCCAGAGTTTCCCAAAAAGGGGGAACCAGGAAGGGGACACCCAGGGTGTCCGGGAAGGGGGAGTTCAGGGGGTCTCTGGTTTTGCACAAAGGTCGGGCTGGGGGCTGGCACAGGCAGCAGTTGGGGTCCAAGGCGTTCCAGGGTGTCCCAGGGCCAAGCCCAGGGGAAGTCTGGAGGCTGGGAGCCATGGGATGGCGGGGAAAAGGGGAGCAGGGGGCCCTGATGTCCGGAAATGGGGGATTCAGGGGTGTCATAAATGAATGATCCAATTTATTAATTAAAGAAAATTGATTAAATTGTCCAAATATAAATTTAGAGAATAACAACGAAAAGCCACTATCAAAAAAGGTCAGTGCCGAGCCCGGGATCAGCGCTGGGTGAGACACAGGCTTGACCACTGCAGCATAGGGTCCCCTATGTTCACCCCGACTGTTCTGTCCGAGCGATTTTCATACAGTTTTTCTTGCCTGAGGCAAAGTCCATTTCTTTTTTTCTGGGCTGCACCTATTCATGTGGAGTTCCTTCACTGTGGCAAGTTGAACAGAACCCGTCCGATGTGTTCCTGGAGTTCGGTATTCAGATGTATCTCCCTGATGGTTCTGGTTATCTCACTCTCAGGTACTTACCATGTGTTCCTCATCCGCCACATCCATTCGTTTGCAAATTAGGTGCTTTTCTCCCTGCTGCCAGCTGCGGTTTTGAAATACTGTGAAGCAACCTTCCCGCCCCCGGCTGGGGTGCTTAAAAAAACTTACAGAATATTTCTTACCAATATAACATATTTCATACATCTATTTCTCACAAGCACGAATTATCTAAAATACACATAACAATACGTATTTTATATAAATACATTAATTCGTGCTTTTCTCTTAAAAACTTTACATTTTTATTTTTAGCTACCTGTGAATTTTCCCTTGAACCCATGTAACTATTCCATACTCTACTTATTTGGTGCTCTTAACAACTCTTAATTTTTTTTTTTTAGATTTTGTACCTTTATTTTACGCTTCCTGTGGTATTTCTTGATACATCCTATAACCAACCCTTTTTTCTTTTATTGTCTGGCTCCATCCCCTCTTTATTTCTTGAGAAGCAGAATGTCCTATCATATTGCAGACAGACCCCAGCGCTCTCCTGCCTGTGACACCCCAGTGGTGACAGCCCCAGCGTTCCCCTGTCTGTGACACCCCAACACTGACAGCCCCAGCGTTCCCCTGTCTGTAACACCCCAACACTGACAGCCCCAGCGTGCCCTCCCTGAAGAGGCTCCAAGGGAAGTGTCCCGAGCCTACGTCCAGCCAATGGAACTGACCGGCCACTGACCAGCCTGGCCTGGGCTGGTGTGGATTCCTCTGCAGACAGCTCGGGGAAGGTGTAAGAGGCCGTCTGAAGCCCCCACATTTGCCTACCAATTGCCATGAGGAGAAACCCCTTCCCTCACTACAGTTCCGGCTTGGAGAGAGCGGCAGTGCAGGTGCAGCTGCTGCACCGTTACGTTAGCTGTTCCGAACAAGGCCTGGCAAGGACTCGGCAAGGAGTTGGCAAGGACCTGGCATGAACCCAGCAAGGAACGGCCTACTGCATATTTGCCCACTCTCCTCCTGAAGCCGAATGAACTTTTGGGGTGTCCCTAGTGGTCCCTCACTGAAGACCTCGCATCTGCCCCGTTACCACTGTGACAGACGGATGGAGATGGAAAACCCTCCTCCCAAGGACTGAGACTGAGACCCCTACCACAGGGAGTGGGGAAACCACTAATGACACGACCTGTTCTTCTTCAGTCATTCCAATGGACTTATTCTTCATTGTGTTCGTCCTGCCTTGGTGGTTTCAGTGGACTCACCTGTTCCCCCACAGCAATCACAATAGACTCTCATTGTCCTACATGTTCCCCCGTCTTTCCTCTGTGGACTATAACTGTGAGGATCTCGCCTGTGTTGGTAGCTATTCCCATCCCCCTCTTTTCTCTCTCTCTCTCTCTCTCTATCCTTTTATCTCCTTTCTGATCCCCACTATTGCATTTACTGTTTTGGCCCTTAATAAAGGTCGTGATTAACTGATAGTCCCTTGTTGTTTGCCTTATTGCACTTTTGAGATTGGTGAAAAGAACCATCGCGACACCCCGCACAAGCGGATCGTGACAGATGGCCAGGGTGTCAGACCCAGCCAGCAGGGGTTTAGCAGGGGCAGGTCGTGTCTGACCAACCTGGTCTCCTTTTATGACCAGGTGACCTTCCTGGTGGATGCAGGAAAGGCTGTGGATGTGTCTGTTTGGACTCCAGCAAGGCCTTTGACACTGTCTCCCACAGTACACTCCTGGAAAAGCTGCAGCCCACGGCTGGGCCAGGAGCACTCTGTGCTGGGTTCAGAACTGGCTGGATGGCCGGCCCAGAGAGTGGTGGTGAGCGGTGCTGCATCCAGCTGGGGACAGTCACCAGTGCTGTCCCTCAGGGCTC
This sequence comes from Anomalospiza imberbis, assembly GCF_031753505.1. Taxonomy (NCBI): domain Eukaryota; kingdom Metazoa; phylum Chordata; class Aves; order Passeriformes; family Viduidae; genus Anomalospiza; species Anomalospiza imberbis. Next base: position 1,168,777 of record NC_089719.1, on the reverse strand, counting down.
TGTGCTGGGCCAGCTCTGTTCAATATTTTTATTGACGACATGGATGAGGGGATTGAGGCTTTCATTAGTAAATCTGCAGTTGACACTAAGCTGGGAGCGTGTGTCCATCTGTTGGAAGGTAGGAGGGCTCTGCAGGGACACCTGGAACAGCTGGATAGATGGCAGAGTTCAATAAGTTTAAATTTAATAAATCCATGTGCCAAGTCCTGCATTTTGGCCACAATAACCCCCTGCAATGCTCTAGGCTGGGGACAGCGTGGCTGGACAGTGCCCAGGCAGAAAGGGACCTGGAGGCACTGGTCGACAGCAGGCTGGACATGAGCCAGCAGTGTGCCCAGGTGGCCAAGAAGGCCAATGGCTCCTGGCCTGGATCAGGAATGGTGTGGCCAGCATGGGTTTAACTTATGATCTTGAAGGTCTCTTCCAACCCAGTAATTCTGTGATTCAGTGATTCTGTGACATCACAGAGCAGGCTGTGACATCACAGAATGCCTGTATGACATCTCAGAGCAAGCTGTGAGGTCAAAGAGTGTGCTGTGACATTATAGAGTGGCTGTGTTCCATCACTGAAGGTGTTGTGACATCACAGGGTGGGTCTGTGAGCCCACAGAGGTGCTGTGTGACATGTTAAGTGAGTTCTGCCATCACAGAGCAGGCTGTAACATCACAGAGGAGGTTGTGATGCCACAAAGACAGCTGTGACATTACAGGCTGGCAGTGTGACATCACAGAATGGGCTGTGAGGCCACAGAGAAGACTCTGTCATCATAGAAAAGGGCTCTGTGACATCACAGAGCAGCTGTGTGATGTCACAGAGAAGGCTGAGACAATACAGAGTGGGTTGTGACATCACAGAGCTGACTGAGAAATCACAGAGCAGGCTGTGACATCACAGCGAGGCTGCATAACATCACAAAGGTAGAGCTGTGGCACCATAGAGCTGGCTGTGACATCACAGGCTGGGCTGTGACATCTCAGGGCAGATTTTGTGACATCACAGAGCATACTGGGACCTGAAAGAGCAGGCTGTGACATCGCAGGGCACCAGTATGAAATCAGAGGTGGCCTGCTACATCTCAGAGTGGGCTGTGTGCATTACAGGGGCTGTGTGACACCACAGGGGTTCTGTGACATCACAGGGGCTGTGTGAGGTCACTGAGGAGGTCACTCCACCCCAGCCCCCCCTCCCAGTTCCCCCAGAGAAGTCCAACGCTGCTCGTGCACAACGGGGTCCCCTGTCCCCCGGGTCCCCCCGCCCCTGGCGCCGCAGCCTCCCCCAGAGGATGTTTGTCATGGTTTGACACTGGCGCAATGCCAGCGCCTCCATGAAAATGTACCTTTTTAAATAATTGCTGTGAGATGTGATCAGGAACAGAGCAGAGCAGGCCCAAACTTAGAAAGAACTTTCTTTCCCAAAGGAAAGAACTTTATTAAACTACTACTACTATAAAAACTACAAACACTAAATCCTGGATGAAGATTTTCCAAAACACCCCTCCTCCTCCCACCTAATTTCTAAACAAACTCAACAGTGAGACACCACCCAGAATCTTGATCAAGTTGTTACCCTTCAGATATCCAAATACTCAATCTTTCAAGGGAGACGGGAGTCTCTCTTGTGCCACAGACTCCCCAGGAAACACAATTGCCACCCTTGTGTTTCCATGCCACACATGGCAACCGCCCGGAGAAAATCTGCCATGGTGACACTCTCCTTTCCATGTCACAGTGCTCTCACCACCGTGCATGGACAGACTGCTCACAGGGCTCCTTTAAGGATGCTTTGCCATGGACCAAAAGAGACAACAGTTCAGTTTCTCATTTTGGGACTACAGTCCCCCCCATTTTCCCCTGGGGCTGAGGGTCCAAGAACAGAGGTCTTCTTCTCCTCTTCTTCTTCCTTGAAGATAGAGGGCTTCTCCACACCTTCTCCAGCTCTCCTCTGTTCTCTCTACTCCTCTGCTGGTAATCACTGAAACAGGTCTCCTGGCACACCAACGCACCACCCTAAGTGCAGCTTCTGTTAGGAGAATTTGGTTCAGTCTATGGCTAACAAGAGAAGTCCAGCCACAAGCCACTCCATCATCTCCTTCCAACTCGAGAATTTCTTCTTCCATCATCTCGGATCCCAGACTGTCTCTCTTCTACTTCAAATCAAGGAGGAGTAATATTTTACAAAGCCTTCATTTCTCAGGAAAGGGTTAAAAGTTCAGACTCCCTGGACGGCCAAAATCTCTTCCCAGCAGCCAATTCCCAAGGCCAAGGCTGGGCACCTTCCCCCCTCTCCGTCTCCTCCGTGCCGACAAAGTTACAGGTGCCGTCCGGACTCTCTGTCTCTTCCCTCTAGGGGGGAATGACAAAGACATCTCCACTTCTCTCCACCCTTCCGTCCACAGGAGCTGGCTCAGTTCCAGTCCTTCTACCCCTCGGCTCACCTCGACCAGGCCTCATGGCTTCCCCTCCCCCACCCAGCCCCATGGCTGGGCAGGGGAGGTCTGCACAGCACCTTGACCGGAACCAAAGAGAGCGAGCTCTTGAGAGTTCTTGCTTTTAACACCCTGTGTTCTCAGAGGCGTATCCCTATCTTCAGTGGTCACTTCAGGTGCCAATATCCAAACTTGACCACTGATTGGTTTGACTCAACTTCTTGAAAAAATCACTTCCATGTCAAACCACGACAATGTTCCAGGAGATCGACCCCAGAGCCTGACACAGGGATGGGGGCCGGGGCCATGGGGGGTGGGACAGGGGGACAGGGTCCCCCTGGCAGCGTCCCTGTGTCCCCCAGGGCCAGAGCCTGGGCCAGGGCTCCTTCACCCTTTTACCAACAAGGGCTTGAGAGCGCTGAAAAAATCCCCAGCGAGGGATCAGCAAAAACCAGATTTAATATTAAGCGACAGCACCACAAAGTTCCTTGGCAAGAGTCACTCTGCTCCTGACTGGACACTGCAGGCACACCAAGGAAACAAAGCTACAAAAAAACCAAACAAAATCCAGGCAATCAAACCAGAAATGAGCTGAGAACTGGGGCTTTCATTGCTATGGAAAAGAACTGTCCTTCTCGTCCAGGTGCTCATGGCCAGAACTGGGATTTCACCTCCAACCCTGCCTGTTGTGACAGACTGGAGGAGATTGTTGGCTGGAAACATTTCATGTGTGGGGAGGAAGGGGCAGGTCCAGCCTTGCCCTGCCCTGGAACCCCAGCCCTGCCCAGCCCTGGAGCCCCAATCCCCCCAGAGCCTCTATCCCAGCCCAGCAGTGTCTGCCAGTCCCTGGCACAGCACAGGCAATGCTCCACAGCCACCTCTGGAGCCCCCAGCCCAGCTCCTGGGTGACCAAATGACCCCAAGTCCCACCTGGGGGAAGGGCCCAGGAAAACCAAGGGGTGTATAAGGCTGACCACAAGGCAAGCACAGAGCTTGACCCTATCTCCTCTTGGAATTTCTTTTTTTGAGAACCACTGGAATCCAAGAGCTGGTAGCTTTGTGTGTGCTTCTCTAAATCTTATTTTTTTCTACTTCTGTGTCTTCTTGCAAATTTTGATTAACTTAAAATTGAACAGCATTAGAGCTTGTGAAGTTGAATGGGCTGAGTTAATGCTTTGAGAAGTGTTTTTTGTTGATTTAATGTCTTATTAAAACTTTTGCCAAAGGTTCCTCTGATTTCCTAAACTTCCCAGTAAAGGCTGTTTTGTTGTTTTGAGCTCCTGAGAATCTCTTGTTGGTATTTCTCCAGTGCATCCAACTCAGAGGACACAAACAATTTTAATTCCTCTTAAATGTCTCCTTGAGAGAGTTGTTAGGGGGATGGGAGTCAGGGCTTGTGTGTCCTGCTTGGCACAGCCCAGGCAGGGCTTTCACAGCCCCATTCCACACTCCATTTCCCAGCTGGAGCCGCTGGTGCCTCTGAGTTCTGCTGCCCCAGCCCCAGGGACGCTCTCCTTGTCTGCCCATTCCCCCACGGTCTCTGGGCAGGGATGGCCTCAGTGGGAGCTGCTGACATCCTCAGCACCTTGGAGCGCCCTGGAGCCACCTCCGGCCATGGACGGCGCCCAGCGACGGGGAATGCGGGGAATGCCCGGGGTGAGGAGGGAGGACACCAGCAGAGCATCCCCCCGGGGCAACAACGAAGACAGTGCCGGGATCAGGCGGAAGGAGCACGGACCCCCACCGGAGCATCCTCCAAAGGTAAGGTGTTTTCCAAAGTAAAATTGGCAAAAAATCTTATTAAATTCTGTGGCTGATCTTTGCTGTCCCCACGAGTCGCTCGCCACCCACACAAATCACAAAGTTCCCCATCAAAAGTGGGACTGGGAGCACACAGACCCTTCCCCATAGTCTAGGGACCCCCAGAAGACCCCTCCCTATGGACTGGCCACCCCAGAAATGGGGCTAGGACCTCCAGAGAAACCTCCCCATTACCCTAAAACCCCCCAAAATGGTGCTGGTACCCCCAGAGACCCATCCCCATGGGACTGGAACCACCACAGACCCATCTCCATGAACCTACAACCCCCAGAAATGGGACAGGGACCCCCAGAGACCCCTCCCTATGGGCCGGGCATCCCCAGAATGGGGCTGGGACTCCCCCCATGTGAGCCACGCCCACTCCCCGCCTTGCCCCGCCCCCCAGCGTCAATCCAACCAATCAGCGCCTGGAACAATCAGTGCAGGAACGCCTTCCGCATCGACCAATCAGATCGCTCTCTCATTCTGGCCCCACCCCTTCATTGTGACATCACAAGGGGCCTTGACACTCAGCCCCTCACCACTATGACATCACTGCACTCCCATTGGCTGTCGGCGGGAGGGCGGGGCTTGCCCGGACTATAAAAGGCGTGTGCTGGCACACAGGGCTCAGTGCGGGCCCGGCGATGGGAGCGGTGGCGTTGGCGGCGTCAGAGCCCCAGGAGCGCCCCGGAGCCACCTCTGGCCATGGACGGCGGCGAGGAATGCCCCGGGGGAGAGGGGGGAGGACCCCGCCAGAGCATCCCATGGGGCAGTGAGCACTGAGAGCGGCGGGGCATCGCCCTGGAACGAGGACGATGGAACTGGGAGGACCAGGGCAACCAGTGGAGTATCCCCGGGGCTGAGGAAGGAGAATACCAACATAGCATCCCCCGGGGGCAACGGGCATTTAGGGATTTTAGGGATTGTAGAGAGTAGTTTAGTATGTCACATGGGTGAGAAGTTTAGGTTTTACAATTTTTAGCATATTGTAGATTGTTATAAACGCCAATCACTTGGTTTTTAAAATTTTAAAAGTTTAATAATAATAAAATGGTTATAAAAATAGTAATACAATTAGAGTAATAAAAATTTAGAATTAGGACAATTACAAGACAATAAAAAGCAAAGAATTACGGACGTCCGGATGATCTCGGGCACTTAAGCCCAATAAGCATTCCTTGTGAACAAAGGAATAATCTTTAAAAGCAGTAGCCTGTTGCATATTCATACATCTCATACATGATGCATAAATTCCTTGCAAATTAAGAACTTTTCTGGTTTTTGTCAACTTCTTCCCCTTAATCCTGGTGGTTCCATAAAGACAGAGAGAAGGTGGAAGAATGTTTGTCTTTTCCGCTAAGGAGGCAGTAATTCTTTATGGGCCCCCATCATTGTCATCTCTGTGTGAAGAGTTTCTTCATTATCTCATCTCTTGCTTGAGCTAGTAAAAAAAAAACCCCACATACATAGGTTCTATTTTAACTACAAAACTACATATACCATACTATTAAAATGTTAATACAGCACTTCTAATCAATATAACATAATACATATAGTATTCAATTTAATATTTGCAAAAAGCCAATCATAAAATATGCATTTTTCACAACTAACACAGCAGGCAAAACGCCAAAGGTGGGGGGGGGTAAGCTCACTCTCACCCGACCTAAGCTGTAGTACGCGCCGGCGGCCACCAGATGTCACCAGAGGACACAAGGAAAAACGACGCACCACAGCTTTGGTCACCATGAAGAGACGAATTTATTTTTTCTGACTCCAATCATTTATAGTTCTCAAAAGGTGCAAGTGGATTGGAAGGTGAACGTGCCACCTCTCCAACGACACTGGACAAACTACCAGTCTATCAAATTTCTCCGCCTCTATGAAAGAATGCAAAACAATAGGTTGTTTACAGAAAGTTGCGTGAGAAAGCTCTCTACAAGAATGTAAATTCAGAAGGCTTTAGAAAATCCTGAGAAATCAGGGCGACAGGGTCACAGTCAAAGTCAGCAGGCAAAAGAAAGGATTTGCTGAGGAATGATCTTGGATCAAGCCAAACATTTACAGTCAGGGCAGTCCATTGGTACAGATGGGGGTACACTCTGGGGGTGCAGCTAAGGCCATGAGGTCACAGCAGGCTCTGGGGTCACAGCAGGCTGAGGTCACAGCAGGCTCTGAGGTCCCAGAGGTGCCAGAGCCCTGTGCTTGCACAGAACCACAGAACCCCTTTTAGGTTTTTTTTGTTGTTGTTGACTCCCTGGGAGCACTTGTAGTTCTCCACCCCTGCTATTTTTAAATTCCTCCAATTGCATTTTCAGGGGACAATGGTTAACCCAGTGCCCAAGGTTCTTACAAAGCAGGCGTGGCTTTGTGGGGTCAACCATTGCTGGTCCTCGCTGCTGCCCAGTGTGCCACTGTGCTGATGGAACGGGCACTGGGCTGGCAACGGCGACTCTCTGTGGTGGCCTTGGCAGCAGCTTTGGTCTGGTGTCCTGAGCCACACTCCTCAGAGGCACTTTCCTGTTACAAACTAGAAGCACATCTTTTAGTGTGGGGGGTTCCAAAGGTAAGCTTAAAATCGCAGCTCAACACTGTTCATTTGCATTTGCAAATGCCATTTCCTCTAAAACTTCTTCCCTTGCATTTTCTTTCCTAACTTGGATTTCAATAGCTCTAGTTAACCTTTCCACAAATTTCAAAAAAGGCTCTGATGGTAGCTGTGTGATCTTACTATATGGCTCGAGAGGGCCGTCAGGTTGAAGGGCAAAGAAGGCTTTTTCAGCTGCATCTCTGACTCTCTCAAGGACTACCACAGGGATTACTGCAGCTTGGACTGGGGCCAGAGACCACTGGCCCTCACCGGAGAGATGCTTGATGGTAATTGGCACGCCACTGGCATCCTTTGCTGTGTTTGGATCAGCATGCAAGTCTGGGAGGGCCTCTTTCAGCAGCTGTTTCCATGCCACTTCCCATAGTTTGAATTCTGTAGAGGTCATGAGGCACGAAAAAAGCTGTTTTAAATCATGTGGGACTAGCACAGTCCTACCCGGTTCGGCCTTTAAAAGGCCACGGAAGCACGGGCTCTGTGGGCCATACTGTTGGTGTGTTTTGCAAATCTCTCTTATTATTAGCTGTGCAAAAGCTTTCCAATTAGCAGCTGTGGCTCCTCCCCCTTGCCCTGCATGCCGATATGTGACAGGGGCAAGTGAGAAATCGGGACCCTGCGTTGGCTCTGCAGTTCCCTGCTGCTTTTCCCTTGAACGGGAAGCATTGGGATCACTGGTGTGGCTACAGGGGCGAGCAGTGGGCGAGCCCCCACCGTGGGAACCCGGGCAGGGGGCGGGGCCACCGTGGGAACAGGGGGCGGAGCCACCGTGGGAACAGGGGGCGGGGATCTCTGGTGACGTCATGTCGGCAGACGCCCCCCCCCCGGGGGGAGGGGCGGAGCTGAGGGAGTGCCAGGTAAGGTGGGGGGAGGGAAGGTGTCACGAGGATCGGGGGGGGGTGAGGGGAAAGAAAGGATTTTTGGGATGCTGAGGGGAATCATGGGAAGAAGGAGACCAGGTAGGGCGCAGTGCCACGTGCCATCCTCCATTTTCTTGGCTCTCTGGGGACTGGGAGCCATTTGGGTGGTCACTGCTCTCCAAAAAAACAACACATGCTCGGGGTTTCTGGGCTGGGGAGACAGGGTGGGGAGAATTCCACGCGGTCTGGCCAGGACTTTGTGGACAGTGGGACTCGGGCATTTTAAGATGCTCAGGGAGCCGGCTTCCCTGGGCGTGAGCAGAGTCTGCACTCCTTAAAATACCGAGTTTTGGGGAAGAGGGTTCAGAACTGGGGTGGGGAGAAATAGGAAGAGCAGAGGTACATTCCTTGTTATTTGGCTTTTCCTTCACTTCCCTTTGCTTGAGTAAAGCTGATCAAACTTGCAAACTCCAAAACACAAATTCAGCTGAAGACGTGTCCCCAGACTTTCCCAAGGTTATCAATTTGTGACCCACTGTGTCCCAAAAGTGGGTATTGTGGACTTGTTCAGGAGAAACTTGTGGGAAGTGTAGAAAAAGCCACCTTATAAACTGTTTTAATTTTCCCTTAGAAAACTATACATTTCCACTAACTAGCATTCCTATAATCTGATAATATACGCCTTTCTGTGCTGTGCTTAGCTTAGCCCCCATTGTAGACGTAAAATGCACTGCACAACCTCACACCGACAAAAAACAAACCAGAATTCGGTACCGATTTCCAAAAACCGCGGCTAAGAAGCGAAAACATGCAGCTTTTAGCCCTGCCCAGCGCAGCAGCCTGTGCGGCTTTTAAAACTGCTGCCGGCAGCAGCAGGGATCCCCCGCGCCATGCGGAGGAGCCGCGGCTCAGTGCCGCCCACGCCCGGCGAGAAAGCCCGAGCCATGGTTCTGCCCCCGCTGCCCGCGCCCTCCCGCCGCTCCTGGGAGCCGCCGCCGCCGCCCGCTGTGCCGCGGGAGAATCCGAACGCCCCGCACTGCGCTGAGGGGGCGTGCAGAGCCCCCCGCTCCCCCTGAGCCAGCGGCGCTGCCGCTGCCACGCAGGCTTTAAAAACGGCAGAGCCGCGCCGTCCGGGGCTATCGCTCCCGACCCTGCGGGGCTGCGCAGCCTTGCCGTGCTCGAAATAAGAGCGAAAAAGAACAAGACCCTCGTCAGGGACTGTTTCTGAGCTCCCCACCCCGCTATGGAGCGGGGATACTCACCCAAATCGGTGTCCTGGTCCGGCGGGGTCTTCTCTTCACCTGAACAGGACTCCTCGGGGCAGAAGGAGCTGCCCTATTCTTCCTCTGGGAAGGTCTGGCTCACCAAAAAGGAGGTGCGCTTCCCAGAGGTGCAGGACATCCACAAGTACTCTGTGGATAAAGCCCAAAGTCTCTCCTGGAGAGCTATGTCCTCAAAGCTCTGCCAGTGGACGCCAAGCTGCCTTAAAGCCTCTCCGTGGTCTTGTGAGGCTCTGAGAGCTCCGGAGTGTCCCATCGGTGCGGCAGGGTCGGGCCAGCCTCCACGTCAGGTTGCCAAAATATTGGTGTTACCGATATCGAGGACAGGATGTGCCTTGGCTTGTCTGGCCCTGCTGCTGAACCAAATAGCAGCCACTGCGGTGTTTCACCCCGGAGACACTTTTGCCCGGCTGGATGTTGCAGCTGGGAGGATGGAGACAAGTCCAGACATGCCAGAGCTCCGGTGGCAGCGGGATGGAGTGAGTGGAAGCACACTGGGGGCAACTGGGATTTACTGGGAGAGACCAAGAGTGACTGGGATCACAGAGGAATCATAAAGGAAGCTACTGGAATAATACTGAGAGTATCTGTGAGTGACTGGAATCATACTGGGAGTGACTGGAATCATACTGGGTGACTTGGAGTGACTGGGACCATACTGGAGGCAAATGGTAGCATAATGAGAGTGACTGCATTCATACTGGGATCATACTGGGAAGGACTGGAACCATACTAGGAGTGCCTGGAACTATAGTAGGGGTAAATGGGAACACCTGGGAACATGCTGGGACCATACTGGGATGATACTGGGAGTGACTGGGATGATACTGGGATCACACTGAGTGTAACTGGAAGTGACTGGGACCATACTGGTGGTGACAGGGAGCCACAGGGCCCATGCTGGGAGTGGCCTGGGGGGAACTGGGGGAACTGGCCCAGCTGGGGCTCAGGGTTGTTCTCCCCCAGGGCTGCCCCAGGTCCTGCTACCACCCCCGGCCCCACAGAGCTGAGGGACAGGGGACAGCTAAGGGACAGGGGACAGGGACAGGGCACAGCTGAGGGACAGGGGACAGCCAAGGGACAGGGGACAGCCAAGGGACAGGGGACAGCCAAAAGACAGGGGACAGGGACAGGGCACAGCTGAGGGACAGGGGACAGCCAAGGGACAGGGGACAGGGACAGGGCACAGCCAGGGAACACGGCCTGGCCGAGGGACACTGAGCTCCAGCACTTTGGGCTGTTGCCCTTGGGCTCCCAGCGCAGGCCCAGGGGCAGAATCCCCTCCAGAAACTGTTGTGTGCTCTCAGCTCTGCTCTGGAACATTCCCCAGGAGCCCTCCAGTGGCTGCAGCACGGCTGGGTGCCCGGGGCCACCAAAGCTGCTTCGGCATTGCCCTCCTGCCCCGGGCAGGGCACACAACACCCAAGGAAAGGCTCGTGCTGGGCTCAGGGCAGGGACAGGGCACTCCCCTGGCGCTGCCCTTCCCCTCCCACACCCACCTTTGTGCTCCAGAGCCTCCCGACCATATCTGATGTATTTTGGGGGCCCTTCCACACAGGTGTGTCCCAGGTAATGCTTCATCTGCTCCACCATGATCCCTTTGGATTCCCAGCACCTCTGGGTGATCCAGGCAGCACCGTCGGACACTGCAAATCTCCCGGATCCCAGCTGGAAGCAGATGAAATCCCAGCCCTCGTAGCCATACCTGTGGGATCCATGGACACTCCATTGGACAGGAGGTCACAGCTGGAAACCACCTGCACCCTGTGCAGACCTGGGAACGAGGAGAGAATGGACCCATGGAGTTGTGTCCCAGCCACAGGGATTCCCTTGGAGCTCCCTGGATTCCCATCCCAGCCCCAGAGATTCCCCCCCAGCCCCAGAGATCCCATCCCAGCCCCTCAGAGTCCTCCATTCCCACAGATCCCAGCCCAGCCCCTGGCTCCCCCCACTCCCCCTGCTCTGGTTGTACTGGCCCCGTCTCCAGGTCACTGTCGGCCAGGGGCCGGTTCCTGTCTTTGAGCCGGATCTGGCTATCCCAATATCCCAGCTCTGCCTATCCCAATGTCCCAGCTCTGCCTATCCCAATGTCCCAGCTCTGGCTGTCCCAATATCCCGGCTGTGGCTATCCCATTGTCCCAGCTCTGGCTATCCCAATATCCTGGCTCTGGCTATCTCAATATCCCGGCTCTGGCTATCCCAATGTCCCATCTCTGCCTATCTCAATATCCCAGCTCTGGCTGTCCCAATGTCCTGGCTCTGGCTATCCCAATGTCCCAGCTCTGCCTATCCCAATATCCCGGCTCTGGCTATCTCAATATCCCGGCTCTGGCTGTCCCAATATCCCAATTCTGGCTATCCCAATGTCCTGGCTGGCAGAGCTGGGAAGGAGGTTCAGAGGCTCAGGGTCAAGGAAAGGGGGTGCAGGGACTGGGGGAGCTGGGATGGGGTGTCCAGGGAATCCTGTGCCCAGGAAAGGGGGTGCCAGGGCTCCTGAGTGTGAGGAAAGGAGGGGCTGGGGGCTGGGAAAGGCAGGAATTGGGGCCCAGGGGTCCCAGGTCAGGGAAAAGGGTGGGGCTGGGGGCTGGGAGTGGTGGGGGGCCGGGAACAGGTTGTGTTGGTGCCGGATAAGGGGGTGCAGGGGGGTCTCAGTGCCGGGCAAAGGGATAAAAGGGTGTGTCAGTTCTCAGGAATGGGGGTGCAGGGGGGTCTCAGGGTCACAGAAATGGGGGGCAGGGATGTGGAGAGGTAGAAGGGAGTTCCAGGGGGTCCTTGAGCCCAGGAAAGGGGAGTCCAGGGTTTCCCAAAAAGGGGGTACCAGGTACTCTTAACCCCAATGCAGCATTAAGAAGCAGCATTCTTTATTCAGCCAGGAGCACAGGGGATAGCTCCTCCCAAAGCCGAGCATGCTGAGTGCAGGAAAGTTTCTGTTCATATTCTGTATTTTGCACACATATTCACTGATTGTCCTGGACTGAACATACATCTGATAATCATTTCCCCAGAATCATTAACATATTTCCCCTCCCCATTTGCATGTGTTCTTCTGTCCTGGGGGTCTCTCTGGTGGTCCCTGGTGGTCATGGACCCCAGTGTTCCAGTGGGCCTGGCTGAGCTGGCAGGACACTGAGGCTGGTGAACTTCCAGTTCCCCTTCTGACACAATGGGCATTTTGTGGTTTCCATAGGCCTGGGGTTTTGGAGAACAAGCTCCAGGTGTCAGCTCACCTGGTGGAGACAATTTATCATCTGGTAACATGAGGCCACAGAGTGGGCTATGACATCACAGAGTGGGTTATGTGAGGTCATCAAGCAGCTCCAGCATCATAGATTGCCTCTGTGACATCACAGAGCCAGCTGTGACATCATGGGACAGAGGTCTGACATCACAGAGGGGCTGTGTGAGGTCACTGGGTTGGTCACTCTGCCCCAGCTCCCCCTCACAGTTTCTCCCAACAAGTCCAATGCTGTTCATGCCCAGCGGGGTCCCTGTCCCCTGGTATCCCCCCGGTCCACCTGGAGCCACAGCCCCCACCAAAGGATGTTCCACAGGATCCACACCAGAGCCTGACATGGGGACAAGGGGCCAGGGCTGTGTGACCAGGACATCAAGGACGTGGATTATCCAGGTCCCTGTGGCCTGGGTTGGGTTCCCCAGGGCAGGAAAGATGTCTGGCAGCTGGAGCAGGGTTAGGGAAGGGCCTCCAAGGTGGGGCTGGAACCCTTGGGCTGTGAGCAGAGGCTGAGGGAGCTGGGCTTGTCCAGCCCGGAGCAGGGAAGGCTGAGGGGCTCCTCATCCCAGCCTGGCAGTGCCAGCGAGGAGGGGATGGAGAACACAGAGCCAGGCTCTTCACCGGGGGCCTGGTGGGAGACAGAAGCCAATGGGTGGAAGGGGCAAGAGGGGAGATCAGCAAGGCCATGAGGAGTTAAAATGAGTCAGGCTGGTTTCAGCATTTCCTCAACACCAAAAGCAGCCTGACCTCCCTTCTCCATCCACCACTGACATCTTTGCAAATCAGGAATTGTTGGAGATGTTTTGCCCCCACTCCAGGATGAGCATCCTGATACAGGAACTTAATTGTGTTTATTTCTATCACAGAACCATGTTTGTCTAAAATCAATTCTAGTATGGAAAGCACTTGTGGATGCTGGACTCATCAGACGCTGCTGGGATGTTGCACATTGCTCAGGGAAGAGTGTGATTGTTATTAAATTGTGTCCTGTTCAACCATGGTCTTTTGGCCATGAAGAGAAACTTTCTGTGCCTCTTGAGTCTCACCAGTTCCTGGCCCCCAAAGGACACAAACCTGATGAGTTGTGGTTCCCACTCCAGCGGTGGCGCTTGGACCTCCCTCCATCCCCAGAGCAGAGCTCCCTTGTCCCAGAAAGTCCCTGGCAATGCAGGGATGAAGGAAACAGGACAGGCTGTGGGGATCAGGGGCAGGGCACAGCCAGGGATTTGGGGTGGTTGTGAGCCCAGGGCAGGACCCGGCCCTTGGCTTTGGTGAACCTCATCCAATTGTCCTGGGCCCATGGCTCCAGCCTGTCCAGATCCCTCTGCAGAGCTTCCTGCCCTCCAGCACAGCCACACTCCCACCCAGCTTGGGCTCACCTGGAAATGACTGAGGTTGCCCTCGATGGCCTCATCCAGATCAGCAATAAAGAGATTTCACTGACCTGGCCCAAATCCTGAGGCCTTGGGGACATCCCTGGGTGTGACTCCATTCCTCATCTGCTCTGAGTGCCAGGGGTTGGATGTGGGAAATGGTGGGGAGGGGTTGGGGACAAAGTGTTATTGATTGTCAGCCATGGAGGGTCTTGATTTTCACATTAATTCAGACTGCATTAGAAGATGTTTGGGGTCAATATCAACTGGACATTGCTGATATCCATCTATAAACAGGAAAAAACATGAAAAGGAAAATAGGACAAAAGAGTTCTCCCTGCATAGTTTTCAAAACAATATATTCACTTTGAATTCACTTCTGAAATCTGTCTAATTAACCACAGAAGAATTGAAAGCTTCAATTATTCCCAGTGGAATTTCTTGTTTGGGAATTTTAAACAAATGTTTATGAGCCTTTTTCACTAAATTCCTGAACTGAAGGGCTCAAGAAAGAAGAGGCCTCTGGAGAAATAAAATTCATCAGCAGCCTCCAAGGGGCTGAGGCTCCATCCCCATCAGAGCAGCAATGACCAGAAATGGGCACAGCTTTGTGGCTGCCCCAGCTCTGGGATGGGCCCTGGGTCTGGAGCAGGAGCAGCTCTGGAGGGCCCCAAGGCCGGGCTCTTGTGCTGGCCTGGGCAGATGGGATGGCAGCAGGGGCTGCAGAGCTCTCAGCACCTCAGCCCGAGGGGAGCAGGGCACCCAGGGAGCCTCCTTTGGCCTTGGCCAAGCCCCTTCCCCCATGGCTGGGGCTGAGTCCTGGCTGAGCTGCAGCTGCTGCTGTGCCCTGGCCAGGGGCTGAGGCCGTGGGGCCAGTGGCCAGAGCAGCCTGGGCTGAGCAGAGCTGTGGGGCCAGAGCCGGCTGGGCTGTGCTGGGGAGAGGCCCTGGGTGCTGCACAGAGCTCAGGGCAGCTGGCAGAGCTTGCAGGGAGCTGGGCTGGGCTCAGAGAGCCTGGCACAGAAACCATCAGTGTCCATCCCAGCCTGGCTGAGCGTGCAGGGCAGGACTCAGCCCAGGCCTTGTGGGGCAGGGCCAGCGCCTGTGCAAGGCATGGAAAACAGGCAAGTGCCCGAGAGAGGAGGCTGCTCTGTGCCCTTGGGGGCATGGACACAGCAGGAACACTCGGGAGCCCAAAGAGCCTCCATGGCTGTGCTGGAGACCGAGGCTGGAGCAGGGAAATGCAGGGCTGCTGCGCCATGGGGAGGGCATTGAATTCCAGCACACACCTCAGCTCTCTGATGGTCCCGGCACCATGCTGGGCCCTGTTCCAGGCTGGAGCAGAGCAGATGTTGATGGCACAGGAGCCCTGCGGGGCTGGCAGGGACCTGCAGCTTGCAAGGTGCTCTGCTCTCCCTCAGCTCCTCTCTGAGAGATCCAATCCCAGCTCGGCACTTCAGGGCACAAGTGGCACTGCCTGTCCATGAGCACACAGCTGATGTCTGCCTGGAAAGGGGCAAAGGTGTTAATACTTGTACATTTCATATTATACAAGGACATTTTTTATTATCTGCATCACTTGAGTACTTTTAAGAAACATCAATTTTTTGATGTACTGATGGCAGAAGGAGAAGAAATACTGATCTTCCCATCTCCTTGAGTCACCAATATTCTGTTTATTCTTTCCTCTCCCTCTTCCTTTAGGTGTTTCCAGTTCTCCTGTTGAAATGGCCATGTCTAAGGACATCTCTGCACTAGACCAGGTGGATCTATGTACTTCCCGTTGCACCCAGATTTCCCCCTCCAGATGCTTTCTGGACATTCAAATGTCTCTCACCTGACTGGTTTCACACTTTGCACATCAGGGAGTGGCCCAATCTTTTTGAAGTTCAAATAAATATTAATTACATCTTACTATTTTTAATTCTATCATAGAATTGCCTTTTCTTATGTCTTTGTCTAAAACTGTTCCTGTAGAGAAATCCCTTGGGGATGGGGGACATGTCAGATGCTGCTGGGACATCACAGAGAGCTGAGGGAAGAGCTGTGATGGTTATTAAACTGTTCAAATGTTCAACTTGTGTTTGTTGGCCAGAAACCTTTCTGTGCCTCTGAGTGTCACCATCCCTGAGCCCAAAGGACACAAACCTGATGAGTTTTGGTTCCCACTGCAGGGGCACTTGGACCTTGGCTCTGCACAGGAGAGCTCTTCATCCACTTTCCCTCTTTTCCTCCCTCTGGGCATGGAGGGAGCTCCTGACTTCAGCCTGTGACTCGTGTGTGCAAAGAGCAAATCTGGGCAGAATCAGGGCAGGGAGGGTTTGGGGGACCTTGGGATCTGTGCTGGGCACAGAAGGTGTTTTCCATTGCTCTGGGACTTTCTGCTGTGCAAAGTGGAGTTAATATCCAGCAGAGGAATGACTTTTGCATTTGGTGGAGCTGTGCCTTCCCTTGGCTTTGTTGGCTGACAAGAAATGAACATCTCTCTGTGTCTCAAGAAGCTCCTTCTCCAGGGAAAGCAGGTGAGAGTTGGAGCCACGGAGCTGAAACCTGCAGGTGCAGTCTGGGCTGGAGGGAGCTCAGATTTGCACAAGGCTGCTCTGAGTGCCAGGGCTTGGATGGGGGAGATGGTGGGGTGGGGGTAGGGACAGAGTCTGACTGATTGTCAGCCATGAAGGGTCTTGATTTTCATATCTGTTCCAACTGCATGAGGAGGTACTTGGATTCAGTGTCAATTGGAGAGTGCACATATCAATGTATTAACAGGGAAAAAAAACCTAAACAGGACCAAAAAAATCTTTTCTCACTGTCTTTTTAAATGTAGTGTATTCACTTTGAAGAGGTTTTTATAATTGGGCTAATTAACCACAAATTATTTGAACACTTACCTTATTCCCAGAGGTTTGGCTTGTTAAGGTGTTTGGAATGTTAATGAGCTCTGGGACACTGCATTCCTGAACTGAAGAGCTGAAGGCTGAAGAAGCCTCTGGAGCAGTAAAATTCAGCAGCAGCCTCCAAGTTGCTGAGGATGTCAGCAGCCCCCACTTGAGGCCATCCCTGCCCAGAGACCGTGGGGGAATGGGCAGACAAGGAGAGCGTCCCTGGGGCTGGGGCAGCAGAACTCAGAGGCACCAGCGGCTCCAGCTGGGAAATGGAGTGTGGAATGGGGCTGTGAAAGCCCTGCCTGGGCTGTGCCAAGCAGGACACACAAGCCCTGACTCCCATCCCCCTAACAACTCTCTCAAGGAGACATTTAAGAGGAATTACAATTGTTTGTGTCCTCTGAGTTGGATGCACTGGAGAAATACCAACAAGAGATTCTCATGAGCTCAAAACAACAAAACAGCCTATATTGGGAACTTTAGTAAATCAGAAAAAAATTGGCAGAAGGTCTTATACAACATTTAATCAACAAAAACACTTCTCAGAGCATTAACTTGGCCCATTCAACTTCACAAACTCCAATCCAGTTCAATTTTAAGTTAATCAAAATTCACAAGAAGACACAGAAATAGAGAAAAATAAGATTTAGAGTAGAACACACACAGAGCTACCAACTCCTAGATTCCAGTGTTTCTCATAAAAATAGAAATTCCAAGAGGTGGTAGGATCAAGATGTGTGCTTGCCTTGTGCTCAGCCATAAATACCCCTTGGTGTTAGTGAGCGCTTCCCCCAGGTGGGACTTGGGGTCATTTGGTCACTCAGGAGCTGGGCTGGGGGCTCCAGAGGTGGCTGTGGAGCATTGCCTGTGCTGTGCCAGGGACTGGCAGACACTGCTGGGCTGGGATAGAGGCTCTGGGGGGATTGGGGTTCCAGGGCAGGGCAGGGCTGGGGTTCCAGGGCAGGGCAAGGCTGGACCTGCCCCTTCCTCCCCACACATGAAATGTTTCCAGCCAACAATCTCTTCCAGTCTGTCACAACAGGCAGTGTTGGAGGTGGAATCCCAATTCTGGCCATGGGCACCTGGACAACAAGGACAGTTCTTTTCCATAGGAAGGAAAGCCCTAGTTCCCGGTTCATTTCTGGTTTGATTGCCTGGATTCTGTTTGGTTTTGTGGTTGCTTTGTTTCCTTTTCTGTACCTGCAGTGTCCAGTCAGGAGCAGAGTGACTCTTGCCAAGGAACTTTGTTGTGCTGTCACTTGATATTAAATCTGGTTTTGCTGATCCCTTGCTGGGGATTTTTTCAGCGCTCTCAAGCCCTCATTGGTAACAGGGTGAAGGAGCCCTGGCCCAGGCTCTGGCCCTGGGGGACACGGGGATGCTGCCGGTGGGTTCCTGTCCCCCTGTCCCACCTCCCACCGCCCCAGCCCCCGTCCCCGTGTCAGGCTCTGGGGTCGATCTCGTGGAACATCCTCTGGGGGAGGCTGCGGCGCCAGGGGCGGGGAGACCCGGGGGGACAGGGGACCCCGCAGTGCACGAGCAGCGTTGGACTTCTCTGGGGGAACTGGGAGGGGGGGCTGGGGTGGAGTGACGTCCCCAGTGACCTCACACAGCCCCTGTGATGTCACACAGCCCCTGTAATGTCACACAGCCCACTCTGAGATGTATCAGGCCACCTGTGATTTCAGACAGGTGCCCTGTGATGTCACAGCCTGCTCTTTGAGATCCCAGTCTGCTCTGTGATGTCACAAAATCTTCCCTGTGATGTCACAGCCCAGCCTGTGATGCCACAGACACCCTGTGATGTCACAGCCAGCTCTATGATGTCACAGCCACCTTTGTGATGTTATGCAGCCTCGCTGTGATGTCACAGCCTGCTCTGTGGTTTCGCAGTCAGCTCTGTGATATCACAACCCACTCTGTATTGTCTCAGCCTTCTCTGTGACATCACACAGCTGCTCTGTGATGTCACAGAACCCTTTTCTATGATGGCAGAGTCTTCTCTGTGACCTCGCAGCCCATTCTGTGATGTCACACAGCCAGCCTGTAATGTCACAGCCGACTTTGTGACATCACAACCTCCTCTGTGATGTCACAGCCTGCTATGTGATGTCACAGCCTGCTCTGTGATGGCAGAACTCACTTAACATGTCACACAGCACCTCTGTGGGCTCACAGACCCACCCTGTGATGTCACAACACCTTCAGTGATGGAACACAGCCACCCTATAATGTCACAGCACACTCTTTGACCTCACAGCTTGCTCTGCTCTGTGATGTCATACAGGCATCCTGTGATGTCACAGCCTGCTCTGTGATGTCACAAAATAAACCAGGGATGTCACAGCCCACTATATGATGTCACAACCTGGTCTGTGATGTCACACAATCACAGAATTGCTGGGTTGGAAGAGACCTTTAAGATCATCAAGTCCAGCCCATGCCATGACACCACCTCAGCTAAACCATGGCACTGAGTGCCACATCCAGTCTTTTTTTAAACACATCCCATGGTGGTGACTCCACCACCTCCCTGGACAGACAGTTCCAGTACTTCATCACCCTTTTCATAAAAAACTTTTTTCCTAATATAAAACCTAAATTTCCCTTGGTGCAGCTTAAGACACTGTCCTCTGGTCCTGTCAGTTGCTGTGAGGAAAGAGACCGACCCCCACCTGACTGCAACCACCTTTCAGGGAGTGTAGAGAGTGATAAGGTCACCTCTGAGTCTTCTCCAGGATAAACAACTCCAGCTCCTTCAGTCATTCCTCACAGGACTTGTGTTCCAGACCCCTTGTAATAGATAAGAGAAGTCTCTTTGTTCATCATTATCAGGAACTCAGGCAAAGGAAGAGGTTTTTTGTGAATAACAGGAAACCCGAGGATATGCTGACTCCTTAAGTTGATTGTACAACTAGGGTCGGGAGGTGTGTAACCATCTATGGAAAGATTGTTACAGGGTCATAAACCCCCAGTGAGGAAGAGGAGGAGAGCCTTCATCCAGACGACCACCAGAGAGCAGACGGCGACCCCCTAGCAACTGGAGGCGCACGCGCAGAGTACTCCCGGAAAAGCCACAAACGCGGAAGAAGGGGGAGAATAAAGGACCGTGGGAAAAGGGAAGCGGTGTGAGCCTTGGCGGAGCACTGACTCCCCGGCTGCACCCAGCGCTGTTTGCTTGTCATTGCTTGCTGTAATCACTAAAATTCTTTTTATCAATCCCTAAAGGATCAGACAAATTATTTACTTTAACTTATAAAACCCGTTCCCTGCTCTTGCTGCTGCCCCCTCTTCAAAGCCTCTCCCTCGGGCTCTTCCTCCCGTGCAGAGCAGCTCTCCTGGACAGGGACGGCAGATGGCACAGCTGGGAAGCAAAGGGAGCACTGAGTCAGTATGGGGACGTTTTCCTTGGCAGCAGCTGCACTTCCATCAGGGAAGGGAAGATCTCAGAGCCTCCCCAGGAGGGTTAGAAAGAAAAAGCAGCCGAGCGGGCCAGGCTGTGGTGAGCGCAGCCGCGGCGGGACTGTCCCGCAGCCCCGGCAGCCCGGCACAGCCGGCACAGCTCCCGGGCCCTGCCGGCACAGCTGCCTTGCCCAAGGACAGCCCCTGTGCCGGCCGGGGCAGCTGCGCTGAGCAGCCCCAGCACGGGCAGGGCCGGCTGCTGCCCCGCCGGGCAGTGCCCACGGCCACAGCCCACGCCACCCTCAGCCCCACCCTGCCTCCCCGGCCCTGGGGCCTCACCCGGGCTCTCTCCAGCGTGGCAGCAGCAGGTCCCCGTTCCCTGCTCTTGCTGCTGGCCTTCAGCTTCTCCCTGCTGCCTCCCGTCAGTCTCCGGCTGTCCTCGAGGTCTTCACTGCAGCTGTGGCAAAAGCGGAGGCTCTGCAACTGGTTCCAAGGCCTGGCAGAGCTGCAGTCCCGGAGCCCTCTGTGCTCCCTGCCGGCCCCCTCCATCCCCTCAGCCCCGCCATGCTCTCGGCAAAGCCCCAGCCCCCTTCAGTTTCTTCAGCCCCTCACAGTCCTCTCAGCCCCTCAGTCCCTTCTGACCCATCCCGTCCCCCTAGACCCGCCACCCCTCGGCCTGTGCCACTTCCCTGTCACCTCAGTGCCACCATCGCCCTCGGCTGCCCCACAGCCCTCAGCCCCAGCAGCACCTCAGGGTCACCGTCCCTTCAGCGTCACCGCCCCCTCAGCCCCCTCAGTCTCACCGTCCTTCAGCAGCTCCTCAGGGGACAGTGCCTGGGGCCACCGGCAGCTCCCACCGCTCCAGGGACACCCGGGGCTGGAACTGCTGCTCCGCCCGGCCTGGCCGCCAGCTCGGACCCAGCACAGGGAGAGGGGACACAGGGGGCACGGGGGAAAAGCAAGAGGTGAGGGAGGAAGCAGAGCAGGGGAAGAGGTTAAAAAGAGGCCTACACCTATACAGATATCAATCTATGTAACTAAACCCCCATATATTAATAGAAATATGCCTATCTACAAATATAACTATATATATGTAAATGTAAATATACGCATGTATAAAGGCAACTATGGACATCTGCAACTATAACTGCACATCGAAAAATATAAATATATACACCTAAAACTAAAAATAAATTAACTAGACAAATCTATTTCTATGTAGATGGATAAATATAACTACATAAATCTATAAAGACAACAACATATATCAATAAATATAGCTATACACATCTATAAATATAACTAGAGACAGAGGAATTCTACCTGCCCAATGGTCACAGGCTCTCCCTCTGTCTCTTCCTGGCGCACAGGGCAGCCCTCCTGGACAAGTTGATCACACGGGATCTGGGAAGCAAAGGGAACACTGAGACAATACTGGCCCTTGTTCAAGCGCCCCGTGAGCACCAATTGTCGTTCTATCAGGGACATTAAAAGATGGCCTGAAAGGCAGACTCTCACTTGGCAATTTGAAGCCTGCTCTATAAAGAACAGGGATCCTTCCAAGTAATCAAAACGGAACTGTGTAAAGTATTTAAGTATCCTAATAAAGTCTCAGCACCCACAGTGCAAATGGCACCCACGAGAGCTTGAAACACAGACAGTCCCAGTGACAGAGAGACCACAGTCCTCACTGAAATGGCTGAAGGCTGCTGGGGGCTGAGGTATGAACCAGACTGGGACACCCAGCTTGGTGGCACAACTCCCACAAGGTCAGGTTTATTCCCTGCTCTCTTGCCACAGCAGAGGACTCAGTGCCCAAGCCTCTGGCGAAGCATGGAGGGCAGGGCTCGGGCAGGTTGTGCATGTGCCTTGGAACTAAAGGCACCAGGAAGCACCAACCCTGCAGACAAGAGCTCAACTCTTCTCGTCTCCCTTCCTGCCAGAGGCAGGCTCAGAGCAGCCGTCTCACACCTCTCTAAACCAACGGGGGCTCTGTCCTTACCAGGCTCCTCGGGCTCTGGGGAACTGTTCTCGCAGCTCTCGGTGCCAGATGAAGTTTCCTCTGCTGCAGCCCGGTTCACAGGCTCCCCTCCTGAAGACTCAGGGGCAACATTCATATTGCCCTTGAAAGAACAACAGAAAAAAAAGAAAACTAAAGATCATTCAGTATTTTGCTGGAATCACATCAAGGATACGGTTACTCTCCTTCTCCATGTAACAGCATTCAAAAGCTTTCAGCCCAGCCTCTTCCATTCCCCTCCAATGGGTTACCTGAGCAGAGGGAGACCTTTCAGGCAGGGATCTCCTGATCTCCCGGATCATTTGCTCTACGGCAAAGCCAAGATCCACTGGTGGCAACTGCTCTTCACCAGGTGCATTCCAGGCTGAGCCGGAGGCCGTCGATGCTGCACAACCTGCACTGCCAGGTGGAGCGCTGGGGGCTGAAGTGCCCGAGGTGGCTGCAAGAATCCAAAGACATTGGTCACACTCCACAATGTGGCTCTGGGACACTGATCTCTGTTGCTGCCTTGGATCAACCATCACAGGAAGCAGGCAGGAAAACCAGGCAGAGAATCTTTTGCCTTTCTAGGTGCCCCTACTAAATAAGCTTGAGAATTTGGGGCCGAGAAGGACAGAGCCTTGTAGAAAAATACTTCAAACAGTCACTTTTCATGACCTTTTGGGGAAAAGCAAGGCTACAACTCTTTTCCTACCTCGCGGGTCGTGGGCTGGGGGCTGCTGCTCCCTGTGGAGCTGCTGGAAGCTGCAGGGCTGGATCCTGAGCACCTCCCGGTCGATCGGAGGCAGCTGCTCCCCGTAGAGCTGCTGGAAGCAGCTGCGAGGCCCCTCCCGCCCGAGCGGCAGCAGCGGCTCCCCGTAGAAACCGAAGAAGCCGCAGGGCGGGATCCGTAGCAGCTCTCGCTCGGCGGGCGGCGGCCGCTCCCCATAGAGCTCCTGGAAGCGGCTCGGCCCCTCCCGCCGGGCCGGCACCGGCCGGTCCCTGTGCAGCAGGTGGAAGCCGCAGGGCGGGCGCCGGGCGAGCAGCGGCCGCTGCCCGGGGGGCGGCTGGAAGCGGCCAGGCCGGGGGCTGCGCAGCTCCCGCCCGTCCGGCAGCGTCCGCTCCCTGTGCAGCAGCAGGAAGCCGCTGGGCGGGCGCCCGGGCGGCAGCGGCGGCCGCTCCCTGGAGAGCGGCTGGAAGCGACTGCGCCCGTCCCGCCCGTGCGGCAGCGGCCGCGCCCCGGGGAGCTGTTGGGAGCCGCGGGGCGGGCGCCTGCGGCCCTCCCGCCCCGCCGCCGGCCGCTGCCTGTTGGCCGCGCTCCGGCGCCTGATGCGGAGCAGGAGGTCGGGGCGGTCGCGGCGAAAGCAGGGGTTGCCGTAGTGGAGCCAAGCCCCGGCATCGCCCGGCACAGCTGAGCCAACCCGGCCCGGCACCCTGCGGAAGCCGTAGCGGTAGAGCTGGCGCACGAAGCTGCGGAACTGCGTGGCCCTGAAGGTGTGCGGGGCCGGGCCCTGGGCGTCGCCCGGGCTGAGCAGCTCCCGCTCGAAGAGGGAGCGGTGGATGAGCAGCCCCCGGGCCCAGCTGTCCCAGCGCACGGAGCGGACGCGGGGGCTGTTCGCCAGGCGCCACAGCTTGGCGGGGAAGGCGCTGGCTCTGAGCCCGGCGGGCAGCGGCAGCTCCGCCATGGCGCCGCTCGCCGGCTGTCGCCACAACGGCCCCGGCGCAACGGCCGCGGCTGCGCCGGCGGCGCGCGGCCTGAGGGGGGCGCTGCGCTCGGGCCCGCGCGCGCCCAGCCGCACTGGGCGGGGCCGTTCCTGGGCTGTTCTTGTCAGGTGCAGTTCAAAGGCTGCAGGCGCATTGAGGAAGACATTCTACCTATTTGCATCTCCAACCTTTGAAAAGCCCTTGTGTATGAAAAGCTCTGCATCAGCGCCAAAAGCTGGTCACAGTGAGACCCAGACGAATTAGCCTCAAGAGCTGCTCTTTGTTCCCTGCTCAGGGCTTGTTCTCTGATTTTGTGTGTCTGCTCCTTCCAGTGCAGGAACACGGGGAAGAGAAATTAGGATGTAAAACAAAGAAGTGGGATCCACAGGCCTGCACCTTGGTAGGTATAATAGATCTGGGATGGCCCCACATTCCTGACAAACTTGATGGGCAAGGCACTGAGGTCACTTTTGTTGCCTTCCCTTCCCCTGCCTCCACCCTTCAGATGATCAGTTTTCTAGAAAGAGCTTTTTCTTTGTGTAGCATCTGGTGCCTCACAACCTCCAACATGACTTGTTTAGAACACGTGAATATTGCTCCTATCATCAAAACACTAGGAAAGAAGTATTTCAGGCCAATTTTGTAAGTATTTTTATCAAGGCTTTTATGTTCTTATCTCTACACAGGAGCCCAGAAACATGTTATAAAAAAAAATTAAAATATTAGTCATATCTTAAACAAAAATGTTTTGCTTCAAAGCTCCAAACACCAAATCCTTCAACAAAACAGACCTCATCTAAAAGCAAAAATATAAATGGAAAACTGTCAACCACCTAATAACTACTATTAAGCAAGTATTATTTCTGGTGGCTGTCTGAGGAGTTTCTCCCATGTCAAATGCAAAATACGGATTGCTCTGAATTAGTGCATCACCAACTGTGCCTTTTCCCAAAAGACTCAACTTACTGCTGCCCAACAAAGACATGCTATTTTCTCCTTCAGCCACTGCTCCAGCCTGATCCCCTGGGGACAAGAGATTGCTGTGGGTTTCTGTGGGAAGGGGAGTGGCACAGGCACATCAGTGCCTGCAGACTGTGGCAGAGGGGAGGATCTGCTGTGACAGCAGGTGCACGGGAGACTGGAGATGAGGTTTTTTCTTTCTTGTCTAAGACACTGAATTTAGAGAATGTTTTCATAAAGAATACTGTCACCGCTTTACTCTTTTTACCCCAATACTTACTAGTCCTGATAAATGTTAATTACTTCCATACATTCTGTTTCTCGGTGGTTTAATTAAAAGCACAGAGAAACTCAGTTCTTTCAGAAATGAGCTTGAAATAAGCTGTTACTTTAGAACAAACCCAACATTTTCATTGTTTCTAAGTGTTAAAATTATGTCCACCTAGGGAAACTCAGTCACTTCCAAAATGAGCTTGAAATAAGCTTTTGTTTTAAAACAAAACCAAGACTTTTTTCTTGCTAAGGGAGAACAGGAGTTTCCCAAACTCCTCTGTGGAACTAATACAAATTGTTTGAAGTATCCATTTCCTGCCAGGAGCAGAGGGATGCCAACCTGGGCAGAGTTCACACAAAGCTCATTTCAGTAGAAAGGTGATACAAGAGTGACTGGGGACGGACAGAGGGGCTTTGCAGCTCTGCTGGGGCTGCAAAGTTCAGGCTGCTGTTCACAGCTGTGAAAGGAACTCCTGCTGCTGTAGCCAAGGTGTTTGAAGATGCAGACAGTTTATTCATGAGCCAGGTCCTGGTGCCATGAAGAAGCATCTGTACCCCAAAATCTACCAGCAGCATTACCACATCATTCCTTAGCCAACTTGCTGCCAGAACCTGTAATCCCGGCAGCAATTTACAGGGAAAGGGGAGCGGGTTCTACTCTCATTCCTTCTAACAGCTCTTACACCATGGCAGGAACTCTCAGCAGCCCAGGTTCCCCTTGGAAAGGCAGGATGCAGCGCTCCTTCTCACTTCTCAGGATTCCTCATCATTTACAAGGCTTTACTCATATATTCTGAATGTTTTCCCCAAGATAATGAATAGTGTAAGAGCCTGTGATGAACTCCTTTTACTTTGTATCTGGTATTTCCTGCAGGGAGGGGATGGAGGAAGGCAGGAGATTCCATGCTTCAGGGAAGGGACACCCATGAGACAAACCTCTGAGAGGTGCACCTTCCAGGCAAATTTTACTTAAATACTACTGTTTACTTAAACACTACATCCCAGGAAGAAATGTCACAAATCAACAAGTTCCCATTTTGATTTTAGGAACAGGCTTCAAATGCTCCAAGCACAGGGAGCACCGAGACTCTAAGCCACACCACATCCCTGCCAAAATTCCCAGCAGCCATGACAAAATGGCTGCAGAAATAATGCAGCATCCTGGCCCTCCTGTTGTGTCAGGAATAAGCTACTGGGGATAGAGCCAAAGGGACAAAAGTTGTTCTAGCTGAGCATATCTTGAAAGGAGAAGAAGGAAGAGATCAAGTGTCTCTACTGTAGAAGTTTAAAGCTTGTGAGAAATGTTTCCAAGAACTGGACAAAGGATGGGAGAGCAGACAGTACCAGAGGCAGGAGAACCAGAAAAATAAACCAAAGAACAGCTTTAAGAAGAATTTGTACATAACAAGGTCAATCTTTGTGGTAAAGCTGCAGCAAAGGAACCACTAAAAGCCCTTTTCTGAGAAGGACAATGGCAGCAATGCTTCAGCCTAGGGGAAGGTGAGCACATCAACCAGGGCTTGTCAGTGGAATGCTGTTTTCTAAGGGTCTCCAAGATCTCTCCTTTCTCCTCTGGTGGATATTCAGACGTGCTTGTTTGGGGTAGGGTTTCCTAGTGCACCAGCCCTCGAGGGTTCTTGCCCTGACTCAGGAAGGTGCACAGGTACCTAAGGAATTGCTCCACTGAGTCTACAGATTAATTTCCTTGGTCTCTATTGGGCCTGTTAATTGGGAAACACTTCCCTCCCAGGAGCAGTGCCATTCCTTGATGGGACTCAATTAGCATCCAAAGCAGAGCCCGCAAATAAAGCTCTCACTAATCTCTGCTGCAGCTCAGCTTCCATCCCACCAAGGCAGCACTTCAGCTGCACGTTCCCGCCTTGGCAGTGTGAAAGCAAGGGATGGGAAACTTCCTCTCAGGCACAAAGAGCACACAAAAACTGAGGGCATGACCAAAGGGACAGGGCCAAGAAAGGAAGCAAGATCCAGAGTGTATTTCTTTGGAGACCCTGAAGGCTCCTCCCAGAAGACACTGCAGCTCAGGCAGCAGAAGCTGAGAGGGAGGGAAGGAGGCTGGCTCAGCACCAGCAGGGGCTCTGAGAGGGCCTCAGCCGATGTAGATCCTGTGGGAGTCGTTGGCCCCGAAGGCCGCGTTGCACTTGGGGCACTTGCGCTGCCGCGTGTCGTAGCACGTCTTCACACACTCGAAGCAAAAGACGTGAAAGCACCTGGTGAGCACCGCGTCTTTCTTGAGCATGTTGCAGCACAGGCACGTCAGGCAGGCCTGCATCACAGACACACACACACAGAGACACAGACACACAGACACACACAGACACACACACACACAGAAACACAGACACACAGACACAGATACAGACACACACACAGACACACACACACACACACACACACACACACAGACACACACTCACAGACACACACACAGACGCACAGACACACACACAGAGCTGTAAGGGGCCCTGCAGCCCAGCTGCAGTGCTCAGAGATGTCTCAACATGTAGGTGCTTCCATCCCTCAGAAGGACAAGGTGGTTTCTCCAGTGCCAGAGTACAGACGAGAGATGTCAGAGACTGAAAGTGTGCCTACACACCTTCTGACTAAAGTAAAAAGGGAAGCTGACGGACACAGACACTCACCTTGTAATCCTTGATTTCCTCCATCAGGATCTCATCACAGCTGGGAACCATGTCAGGCTTCTTTGTGGTCTCCAGCTTCCTGCGCAACCTAGAAATATCTTCCTGCAGAAAAACAGGAGACCAAGCGAAGGAGCAGTACATTCTGTGTCAGCTTCTTCAGGGACCAAAGAGAACATGTACCTGGCTAAGTCATGCCAGCCATAGTTTCATCCCCTATAATCCAAGAGACAACATGATCATCTGATGCCACAAGTATTGTCAGTTATCAGAGGACAAAATCTGAAAGAGCCAAGACCTGATGAAGCCAAAGTCAAAGTGAAACTGGATACCAAGAGCAGTTCAGCTGAAACCCTCTGCAAGCTCAGTGTACAAGGAGAAGGACACTAAAGCAGACAGATCTTGAAGGATTGTGCATAGGGTATATACCTCAGCCCTTTTGAGGTTGAACAACTCCTTCTCTCTAGTTGCTGTGTTTTCCACAATCTCCTCCTGAAAATCATGTAACTTCTTCTGAGCCAGCTCTAGCTGGGCCTTCAGATCATCTGCAAGCTGGGCTGCATCCATGGCCTGAGAAAGAAAACCAGTATATAAGGACCAAGCACAGAAGAACAGCTCTGGTGGTCTCTAGTCCCTTGTTCTTACCTTATTATCAACAAGTTCTAATCATTTAGCTTCAAGATTCCTTTGGGCAGAGCCAAACCTTGGCACACTGCAAGGCATATCTCTTACAAAAACACCAATGATCATCCAATTCTCTTCTTAACCTATTTTCAGCCTTCCAGCTTCCGTGTCTTCTCTATTAAAGTGTTCAGAGGCAGTTCTATCGCTGTACTAGACAGAACTGCACGATACCTATTTCTAACAATCTCTCTTCACCAGTTCTCTTCTGACTTTATAACCAAGTGCCCTTAATACCACAAGTTGTCCTATTAAACACAGGTCACTGCTGAATTCTCCCCAGCTCCTCTTCACAGGGATATTCCTGCTTTCCTTTCTGCCTGTTTTAATGTAATTTCTGCATTTCTACTAAAACTTAACAACAAAGGCAGCATCAGCTCTAAACTTAGACTTATTTTACTGGTAACACTGGTTACTTTACTCGTCTTAGGCATTTGTTGAAAGTGTTCACATTCCCCAGCTGTATTTCCTTTTGCTTATCCCATCTTTGCTACAAAAGCTTTGACCCCAGTTCATCTGGCTGCTGTCTCTCTCTTCACCACAGGTTACACAGAAAAACATATGACCTGCTTCTCCTTATCAAAGGAAAACATCAGTCTCCAGTACTTTAATCATAATTCTCTCCAGGACTCCTCAGCCTTCTGATATACTCATCCAAAAGCAGGGAATACCAGGTTCTCTAATCCCAGTGAGAGCTCAGAGCCTTCCATGCCTCCCACAAGGCAGCAGCTCCACCTCACAACCCAAGAGGAAACGAAGGCATCACTCACCTTGCGTTTGCTCATCTCCAGGGCCTGTGTTCGCAGACCCAGCTCCTTCTCTCCCGTTCCAATGCTGCTCTGCAGTAAGTGTTCCTTCTCCTCCAGCTTACGTACAACCTGCAGCTGGGCATCCACCTTGGGAAGGGAGACAGAGGGAACAGAAGGAATTAATGTATGCTCTGTGGGTCTTCAGAGCTGTCATTCGAGCTGCAGGCTAAAACTACCCCTGCTTCCCCATCACCAGGGAGCACACATTCAGCTTGCCTTTTTCTCCCTGAACAGCTGTGCCTGTATCCAAAGAGCTGTACCCAGATCTCTATGGTCAACACTTTAAAGCTCAGCAGTCAAATATTTGCAACAAAGATTTCTTAATTTTTGGACAGAGGCTTAAAGACTTGCTGCAAGGCAGCGAACAGTTCCACAGTGGTTCCAAGGACGACAGGATACAGAGTCATAGAATGGCCTGGATTGGAAGGGACCTTAAAGATCATCTAGTCCCAGCCTCCCTGGGATAACTTCCTCTAGGGCATGTGTTGCAGATGTCGGCGAACACAATGGGAAGAATGATGATGTCTGACTTAGTTCAGAAGGCTGAACGATTTCTTTATTATAATTATGCTATGATACATTAATATACTATATAAAAGAGGATACTAAAAACTACATGCTACTCTCTCTATCATATCTCACTCCCTCACAACTCGTGACCCTGTTCTCCAGAGTCCAGACACAGGTGGATCCAATTGGCCATCAGGCCCAAACAATCCACCGTGATCCAACCAGGCATTCGTTCTAGGTAAACAATTCTCCAAACATTCCACATGAGAAAAACAAGGAGAAGAAATAGAAATTGTTTTCTCTTTCACTTTTCTCTGTGTACCTTCATAAAAATCCTGAGAGAGAGAGAAATGTGCTTGCCCCATTTTGGGGTCTCTGCTGAGGTGTGCAGGGATCCCTCACGAGGCACGCAGGGATATTTCTGGCCTCTCCTAAGGTGTGCAGGGATCCCTCATGAGCTGTGCATCAGGGTAAATGTGAAGGTTTTTTTTTACTCTTCTCAGCACAGCAAAGGGACACTTGGCCAAGGTTTTGCAAGGTTCCTGTCTTTGAGCCGGATCTGGCTATCCCAATATCCCAGCTCTGTCTATCCCAATATTCCAGCTCTGTCTATCCCAGTATCCTGGCTCTGGCTATCCCAATGTCCCAGCTCTGGCTATCCCCATATCCCAGCTCTGGCTATCCCATGTCCCAGCTCTGGCTATCCCAATATCCCAACTCTGCCTATCCCAATGTCCCTGCTCTGGCTGTCCCAATATCCTGGCTCTGGCTATCCCAATATCTCAGCTCTGGCTGTCCCAGTGTCCCGGCTCTGGCTATCCCAATATCCTGGCTCTTGCTATCCCAATATCCCGGCTCTGGCTATCTCAATATCCCGGCTCTGGCTATCCCAATGTCCTGGCTGGCAGAGCTGGGAAGGAGGTTCAGAGGCTCAGAGCCAAGGAAAGGGGTGCAGGGACTGGGAGAGCTGGGATGGGGTGTCCAGGGAATCCTGTGCCCAGGAAAGGGGGTGCCAGGGCTCCTGAGTGTGAGGAAAGGAGGGGCTGGGGGCTGGGAAAGGCAGGAATGGGGGCCCAGGGGTCCCTGGTCAGGGTAAAGGGTGGGGCTGGGGGCTGGGAGAGGTGGGGGGCCGGGAACAGGTTGTGTTGGTGCCGGATAAGGGGGTGCAGGGGGGTCTCAGTGCCGGGCAAAGGGATAAAAGGGTGTGTCAGTTCTCAGGAATGGGGGTGCAGGGGGGTCTCAGGGTCACAGAAATGGGGGGCAGGGATGTGGAGAGGTAGAAGGGAGTTCCAGGGGGTCCTTGAGCCCAGGAAAGGGGAGTCCAGAGTTTCCCAAAAAGGGGGAACCAGGAAGGGGACACCCGGGGTGTCCGGGAAGGGGGAGTTCAGGGGGTCTCTGGTTTTGCACAAAGGTCGGGCTGGGGGCTGGCACAGGCAGCAGTTGGCGTCCAAGGTGTTCCAGGGTGTCCCAGGACCAAGCCCAGGGGAAGTCTGGAGGCTGGGAGCCATGGGATGGCGGGGAAAAGGGGAGCAGGGGGCCCTGATGTCCGGAAATGGGGGATTCAGGGGTGTCATAAATGAATGATCCAATTTATTAATTAAAGAAAATTGATTAAATTGTCCAAATATAAATTTAGAGAATAACAACGAAAAGCCACTATCAAAAAAGGTCAGTGCCGAGCCCGGGATCAGCGCTGGGTGAGACACAGGCTTGACCACTGCAGCATAGGGTCCCCTATGTTCACCCCGACTGTTCTGTCCGAGCGATTTTCATACGGTTTTTCTTGCCTGAGGCAAAGTCCATTTCTTTTTTTCTGGGCTGCACCTATTCATGTGGAGTTCCTTCACTGTGGCAAGTTGAACAGAACCCGTCCGATGTGTTCCTGGAGTTCGGTATTCAGATGTATCTCCCTGATGGTTCTGGTTATCTCACTCTCAGGTACTTACCATGTGTTCCTCATCCGCCACATCCATTCGTTTGCAAATTAGGTCCTTTTCTCCCTGCTGCCAGCTGCGGTTTTGAAATACTGTGAAGCAACCTTCCCGCCCCCGGCTGGGGTGCTTAAAAAAACTTACAGAATATTTCTTACCAATATAACATATTTCATACATCTATTTCTCACAAGCACGAATTATCTAAAATACACATAACAATACGTATTTTATATAAATACATTAATTCGTGCTTTTCTCTTAAAAACTTTACATTTTTATTTTTAGCTACCTGTGAATTTTCCCTTGAACCCATGTAACTATTCCATACTCTACTTATTTGGTGCTCTTAAGAACTCTTAATTTTTTTTTTTTAGATTTTGTACCTTTATTTTACCCTTCCTGTGGTATTTCTTGATACATCCTATAACCAACCCTTTTTTCTTTTATTGTCTGGGTCCATCCCCTCTTTATTTCTTGAGAAGCAGAATGTCCTATCATATTGCAGACAGACCCCAGCGCTCTCCTGCCTGTGACACCCCAGTGGTGACAGCCCCAGCGTTCCCCTGTCTGTGACACCCCAACACTGACAGCCTCAGCGTTCCCCTGTCTGTGACACCCCAACACTGACAGCCCCAGCGCTCTCCTGCCTGTGACACCCCAGTGGTGACAGCCCCAGCGTTCCCCTGCCTGTGACACCCCAACACTGACAGCCCCAGCGTTCCCCTGCCTGTGACACCCCAGCCATGACAGCCCCAGCGTGCCCTCCCTGAAGAGGCTCCAAGGGAAGTGTCCCGAGCCACGTCCAGCCAATGGAACTGACCGGCCACTGACCAACCCAGCCTGGGCTGGTGTGGATTCCTCTGCAGACAGCTCGGGGAAGGTGTAAGAGGCCGTCTGAAGCCCCCACATTTGCCTACCAATTGCCATGAGGAGAAACCCCTTCCCTCACTACAGTTCCGGCTTGGAGAGAGCGGCAGTGCAGGTGCAGCTGCTGCACCGTTACGTTAGCTGTTCCGAACAAGGCCTGGCAAGGACTCGGCAAGGAGTTGGCAAGGACCTGGCATGAACCCAGCAAGGAACGGCCTACTGCATATTTGCCCACTCTCCTCCTGAAGCCGAATGAACTTTTGGGGTGTCCCTAGTGGTCCCTCACTGAAGACCTCGCATCTGCCCCGTTACCACTGTGACAGATGGATGGAGATGGAAAACTCTCTTCCTAAGGACTGAGACTGAGACCCCTACCACAGGGAGTGGGGAAACCACTAATGACACGACCTGTTCTTCTTCAGTCATTCCAATGGACTTATTCTTCATTGTGTTCGTCCTGCCTTGGTGGTTTCAGTGGACTCACCTGTTCCCCCACAGCAATCACAATAGACTCTCATTGTCCTACATGTTCCCCCGTCTTTCCTCTGTGGACTATAACTGTGAGGATCTCGCCTGTGTTGGTAGCTATTCCCATCCCCCTCTTTTCTCTCTCTCTCTCTCTCTCTATCCTTTTATCTCCTTTCTGATCCCCACTATTGCATTTACTGTTTTGGCCCTTAATAAAGGTGCATTTGTTGTGATTGACTGATAGTTCCTTGTTGTTTGCCTTATTGCACTTTTGAGATTGGTGAAAAGAACCATCGCGACACCCCGCACAAGCGGATCGTGACAGATGGCCAGGGTGTCAGACCCAGCCAGCAGGGGTTTAGCAGGGGCAGGTCGTGTCTGACCAACCTGGTCTCCTTTTATGACCAGGTGACCTTCCTGGTGGATGCAGGAAAGGCTGTGGATGTGTCTATTTGGACTCCAGCAAGGCCTTTGACACTGTCTCCCAGAGCACACTCCTGGAAAAGCTGCAGCCCACAGCTGGGCCAGGAGCACTCTGTGCTGGGTTCAGAACTGGCTGGATGGCCGGCCCAGAGAGTGGTGGTGAGCGGTGCTGCATCCAGCTGGGGACAGTCACCAGTGCTGTCCCTCGGGGCTCTGTGCTGGGCCAGCTCTGTTCAATATTTTTATTGACGACATGGATGAGGGGATTGAGGCTTTTATTAGTAAATCTGCAGTTGACACTAAGCTGGGAGCGTGTGTCCATCTGTTGGAAGGTAGGAGGGCTCTGCAGGGACACGTGGAACAGCTGGATAGATGGCAGAGTTCAATAAGTTTAAATTTAATAAATCCATGTGCCAAGTCCTGCATTTTGGCCACAATAACCCCCTGCAATGCTCTAGGCTGGGGACGGTGTGGCTGGACAGTGCCCAGGCAGAAAGGGACCTGGGGGCACTGGTCGACAGCAGGGTGGACATGAGCCAGCAGTGTGCCCAGGTGGCCAAGAAGGCCAATGGCTCCTGGACTGGATCAGGAATGGTGTGGCCAGCAGGAGCAGGGAGGTCATTCTTCCCCTGTACTTGGCACTCGTGTACTTGGCATTCTTCCCCTGTATTGGCAACGTACCTCGAGTGCTGTGTCCAGTTCTGGGCTCCCCAATTTAGGAGGGACATGGAGGGGCTGGAGTGTGTCCAGAGAAGGGCATCAAGGCTGGTGAGGGGCTTGGAACACAAGTCCTGTGAGGAACGACTGAGGGAGCTGGAGTTGTTTCGCTTGGAGAAGACTCAGAGGTGACCTTATCACTCGACAGCTTCCTGAAAGGTGGTTGCAGTCAGGTGGGGGTCGGTCTCTCTCTCCTCACAGCAACTGACAGAACCGGAGGACAGTGTCTTAAGCTGCACCAAGGGAAATTTAGGTTGGATATTAAGAATAAAGTTTTTAACGGAAAGGGTGATAAAGTACTGGAATTGTCTGTCCAGGGTGGTGGTGGAGTCGCCAGCATGGGATGTGTTTAAAAAAAGACTGGATGTGATACTCAGTGCCATGGTTTAGCTGAGGTGGTGTCAGGGCATGGGTTGGACTTATGATCTTGAAGGTCTCTTCCAACCCAGTAATTCTGTGATTCAGTGATTCTGTGACATCACAGAGCAGGCTGTGACATCACAGAGCTGACTGAGAAGTCACAGAGCAGGCTGTGACATCACAGCGAGGCTGCATAACATCACAAAGGTAGAGCTGTGACACCATAGAGCTGGCTGTGACATCACAGGCTGGGCTGCGACATCTCAGGGCAGATTTTGTGACATCACAGAGCATACTGGGACCTCAAAGAGCAGGCTGTGACATCGCAGGGCACCAGTATGAAATCAGAGGTGGCCTGCTACATCTCAGAGTGGGCTGTGTGCATTACAGGGGCTGTGTGACACCACAGGGGTTCTGTGACATCACAGGGGCTGTGTGAGGTCACTGAGGAGGTCACTCCACCCCAGCCCCCCCTCCCAGTTCCCCCAGAGAAGTCCAACGCTGCTCGTGCACAACGGGGTCCCCTGTCCCCCGGGTCCCCCCGCCCCTGGCGCCGCAGCCTCCCCCAGAGGATGTTTGTCATGGTTTGACACTGGCGCAATGCCAGCGCCTCCATGAAAATGTACCTTTTTAAATAATTGCTGTGAGATGTGATCAGGAACAGAGCAGAGCAGGCCCAAACTTAGAAAGAACTTTCTTTCCCAAAGGAAAGAACTTTATTAAACTACTACTACTATAAAAACTACAAACACTAAATCCTGGATGAAGATTTTCCAAAACACCCCTCCTCCTCCCACCTAATTTCTAAACAAACTCAACAGTGAGACACCACCCAGGATCTTGATCAAGTTGTTACCCTTCAGATATCCAAATACTCAGTCTTTCAAGGGAGACGGGAGTCTCTCTTGTGCCACAGACTCCCCAGGAAACACAATTGCCACCCTTGTGTTTCCATGTCACACATGGCAACCGCCCGGAGAAAATCTGCCATGGTGACACTCTCCTTTCCATGTCACAGTGCTCTCACCACCGTGCATGGACAGACTGCTCACAGGGCTCCTTTAAGGATGCTTTGCCGTGGACCAAAAGAGACAACAGTTCAGTTTCTCATTTTGGGACTACAGTCCCCCCCATTTTCCCCTGGGGCTGAGGGTCCAAGAACAGAGGTTTTCTTCTCCTCTTCTTCTTCCTTGAAGATAGAGGGCTTCTCCACACCTTCTCCAGCTCTCCTCTGTTCTCTCTACTCCTCTGCTGGTAATCACTGAAACAGGTCTCCTGGCACACCAACGCACCACCCTAAGTGCAGCTTCTGTTAGGAGAATTTGGTTCAGTCTATGGCTAACAAGAGAAGTCCAGCCACAAGCCACTCCATCATCTCCTTCCAACTCGAGAATTTCTTCTTCCATCATCTCGGATCCCAGACTGTCTCTCTTCTACTTCAAATCAAGGAGGAGTAATATTTTACAAAGCCTTCATTTCTCAGGAAAGGGTTAAAAGTTCAGACTCCCTGGACGGCCAAAATCTCTTCCCAGCAGCCAATTCCCAAGGCCAAGGCTGGGCACCTTCCCCCTCCTACTTCTCCTCCGTGCCGGCAAAGTTACAGGTGCCGTCCGGACTCTCTGTCTCTTCCCTCTAGGGGGGAATGACAAAGACATCTCCACTTCTCTCCACCCTTCCGTCCACAGGAGCTGGCTCAGTTCCAGTCCTTCTACCCCTCAGCTCACCTCGACCAGGCCTCATGGCTTCCCCTCCCCCACCCAGCCCCATGACTGGACAGGGGAGGTCTGCACAGCACCTTGACCGGAACCAAAGAGAGCGAGCTCTTGGGAGTTCTTGCTTTTAACACCCTGTGTTCTCAGAGGCGTATCCCTATCTTCAGTGGTCACTTCAGGTGCCAATATCCAAACTTGACCACTGATTGGTTTGACTCAACTTCTTGAAAAAATCACTTCCATGTCAAACCACGACAATGTTCCACGAGATCGACCCCAGAGCCTGACACAGGGATGGGGGCCGGGGCCATGGGGGGTGGGACAGGGGGACAGGGTCCCCCTGGCAGCGTCCCCGTGTCCCCCAGGGCCAGAGCCTGGGCCAGGGCTCCTTCACCCTGTTACCAACAAGGGCTTGAGAGCGCTGAAAAAATCCCCAGCAAGGGATCAGCAAAAACCAGATTTAATATTAAGCGACAGCACCACGAAGATCCTTGGCAAGAGTCACTCTGCTCCTGACTGGACACTGCAGGCACACCAAGGAAACAAAGCTACAAAAAAACCAAACAAAATCCAGGCAATCAAACCAGAAATGAGCTGAGAACTGGGGCTTTCATTGCTATGGAAAAGAACTGTCCTTCTCGTCCAGGTGCTCATGGCCAGAATTGGGATTTCACCTCCAACACTCCCTGTTGTGACAGACTGGAGGAGATTGTTGGCTGGAAACATTTCATGTGTGGGGAGGAAGGGGCAGGTCCAGCCTTGCCCTGCCCTGGAACCCCAGCCCTGCCCAGCCCTGGAACCCCAATCCCCCCAGAGCCTCTATCCCAGCCCAGCAGTGTCTGCCAGTCCCTGGCACAGCACAGGCAATGCTCCACAGCCACCTCTGGAGCCCCCAGCCCAGCTCCTGAGTGACCAAAAGACCCCAAGTCCCACCTGGGGAAGGGCCCAGGAACACCAAGGGGTATTTATGGCTGAGCACAAGGCAAGCACACATCTTGATCCTACCACCTCTTGGAATTTCTATTTTTATGAGAAACACTGGAATCCAGGAGTTGGTAGCTCTGTGTGTGTTCTTCTCTAAATCTTATTTTTCTCTATTTCTGTGTCTTCTTGTGTATTTTGATTAACTTAAAATTGAACAGGATTGGAGTTTGTGAAGTTGAATTGGCCAAGGTAATGCTTTGGGAAGTGTTTTTGTTGATTAAATGTTGTATAAGACCTTTTGCCAATTTTTTTCTGATTTTCTAAAGTTCCCAATATAGGCTGTTTTGTTGTTTTGAGCTCCTGAGAATCTCTTGTTGGTATTTCTCCAGTGCATCCAACTCAGAGGCCACAAACAATTTTAATTCCTCTTAAATGTCTCCTTGAGAGAGTTGTTTGGGGGATGGGAGTCAGGGCTTGTGTGTCCTGCTTGGCACAGCCCAGGCAGGGCTTTCACAGCCCCATTCCACACTCCATTTCCCAGCTGGAGCCGCTGGTGCCTCTGAGTTCTGCTGCCCCAGCCCCAGGGACGCTCTCCTTGTCTGCCCATTCCCCCACGGTCTCTGGGCAGGGATGGCCTCAGTGGGAGCTGCTGACATCCTCAGCACCTTGGAGCGCCCTGGAGCCACCTCCGGCCATGGACGGCGGCCAGCGGCGGGGAATGTCCCAGGGTGAGGAGGGAGGACACCAGCAGAGCATCCCCCCGGGGCAACAACGAAGACAGTGCCGGGATCAGGCAGAAGGAGCACGGACCCCCACCGGAGCATCCTCCAAAGGTAAGGTGTTTTCCTAAGCAAAATTGGCAAAAAATCTTATTAAATTCTGTGGCTGATCTTTGCTGTCCCCACGAGTCGCTCGCCACCCACACGAATCATAAAGTTCCCACTCAAAAGTGGGACTGGGAGCACACAGACCCTTCCCCATAGTCTAGGGACCCCCAGAAGACCCCTCCCTATGGACTGGCCACCCCAGAAATGGGGCTAGGACCTCCAAAGAAACCTCCCCATTACCCTAAAACCCCCCAAAATGGTGCTGGTACCCCCAGAGACCCATCCCCATGGGACTGGAACCACCACAGACCCATCTCCATGAACCTACAACCCCTAGAAATGGGACAGGGACCCCCAGAGACCCCTCCCTATGGGCCGGGCATCCCCAGAATGGGGCTGGGACTCCCCCCATGTGAGCCACGCCCACTCCCCGCCTTGCCCCGCCCCCCAGCGTCAATCCAACCAATCAGCGCCTGAAACAATCAGTGCAGGAACGCCTTCCGCATCGACCAATCAGATCGCACTCTCATTCTGGCCCCACCCCTTCATTGTGACATCACAAGGGGCCTTGACATTCAGCCCCTCACCACTATGACATCACTGCACTCCCATTGGCTGTCGGCGGGAGGGCGGGGCTTGCCCGGACTATAAAAGGCGTGTGCTGGCAC
Source organism: Anomalospiza imberbis (assembly GCF_031753505.1). Lineage (NCBI taxonomy): Eukaryota > Metazoa > Chordata > Aves > Passeriformes > Viduidae > Anomalospiza > Anomalospiza imberbis. The sequence continues at coordinate 1,130,423 of NC_089719.1, read as the reverse complement.
ACAGGGCTCAGTGCGGGCCCGGCGATGGGAGCAGCGGCGTTGGCGGCATCAGAGCCCCGGGAGCGCCCCGGCACCACCACTGGCAATGGACGGCGGCGAGGAATGCCCCGGGGGAGAGGGGGGAGGACCCCGCCAGAGCATCCCATGGGACAGTGAGCACCGAGAGCGGCGGGGCATCGCCCTCGAACGAGGACGATGGAACTGGGAGGACCAGGGCAACCAGTGGAGCATCCCCGGGGCTGAGGAAGGAGAATACCAACATAGCATCCCCCGGGGGCAACGGGCATTTAGGGATTTTAGGGATTGTAGAGTGTAGTTTAGTATGTCACATAGATGAGAAGTTTAGGTTTTACAATTTTTAGCATATTGTAGATTGTTATAAACGCCAATCACTTGGTTTTTAAAATTTTAAAAGTTTAATAATAATAAAATGGTTATAAAAATAGTAATACAATTAGAGTAATAAAAATTTAGAATTAGGACAATTACAAGACAATAAAAAGCAAAGAATTACGGGTGTCCGGATGCTCTCGGGCACTTAAGCCCAATAAGCATGCCTTGTGAACAAAGGAATAATCTTTAAAAGCAGTAGCCTGTTGCATATTCATACATCTCATACATGATGCATAAATTCCTTGCAAATTAAGAACTTTTCTGGTTTTTGTCAACTTCTTCCCCTTAATCCTGGTGGTTCCATAAAGACAGAGAGAAGGTGGAAGAATGTTTGTCTTTTCCGATAAGGAGGCAGTAATTCTTTATGGGCCCCCATCATTGTCATTTCTGTGTGAAGAGTTTCTTCATTATCTCATCTCTTGCTTGAGCTAGTAAAAAAAAAACCCCACATACATAGGCTCTATTTTAACTACAAAACTACATATACCATACTATTAAAATGTTAATACAGCACTTCTAATTAATATAACATAATACATATAGTATTCAATTTAATATTTGCGAAAAGCCAATCATAAAATATGCATTTTTCACAACTAACACAGCAGGCAAAACGCCAAAGGTGGGGGGGGGTAAGCTCACTCTCACCCGACCTAAGCTGTAGTACGCGCCGGCGGCCACCCGATGTCACCAGAGGACACAAGGAAAAAACGACGCACCACAGCTTTGGTCACCATGAAGAGACGAATTTATTTTTTCTGACTCCAATCATTTATAGTTCTCAAAAGGTGCCAGTGGATTGGAAGGTGAACGCGCCACCTCTCCAACGACACTGGACAAACTACCAGTCTATCAAATTTCTCCGCCTCTATGAAAGAATGCAAAACAAGAGGTTGTTTACAGAAAGTTGCATGAGAAAGCTCTCTACAAGAATGTAAATTCAGAAGGCTTTAGAAAATCCTAAGAAATCAAGGCGACAGGGTCACAGTCAAAGTCAGCAGGCAAAAGAAAGGATTTGCTGAGGAATGATCTTGGATCAAGCCAAACATTTACAGTCAGGGCAGTCCATTGGTACAGATGGGGGTACACTCTGGGGGTGCAGCTAAGGCCATGAGGTCACAGCAGGCTCTGGGGTCACAGCAGGCTGAGGTCACAGCAGGCTCTGAGGTCCCAGAGGTGCCAGAGCCCTGTGCTTGCACAGAACCACAGAACCCCTTTTAGGTTTTTTTTGTTGTTGTTGACTCCCTGGGAGCACTTGTAGTTCTCCACCCCTGCTATTTGTAAATTCATCCAATTGCTTTTTCAGGGGACACTGGTTAACCCAGTGCCCAAGGTTCTTACAAAGCAGGCGTGGCTTTGTGGGGTCAACCATTGCTGGTCCTCGCTGCTGCCCAGTGTGCCGCTGTGCTGATGGAACGGGCACTGGGCTGGCAACGGCGACTCTCTGTGGTGGCCTTGGCAGCAGCTTTGGTCTGGTGTCCTGAGCCACACTCCTCAGAGGCACTTTCCTGTTACAAACTAGAAGCATATCTTTTAGTGTGGGGGGGTTCTAAAGGTAAGCTTAAAATCGCAGCTCGACACTGTTCATTCTCATTTGCAAATGCCATTTCCTCTAAAACTTCTTCCCTTGCATTTTCTTTGCTAACTTGGATTTCAATAGCTCTAGTTAACCTTTCCACAAATTTCAAAAAAGGCTCTGATGGTAGCTGTGTGATCTTACTATATGGCTCGAGAGGGCCGTCAGGTTGAAGGGCAAAGAAGGCTTTTTCAGCTGCATCTCTGACTCTCTCAAGGACTACCACAGGGATTACTGCAGCTTGGACTGGGGCCAGAGACCACTGGCCCTCACCGGAGAGATGCTCGATGGTAATTGGCACGCCACTGGCATCCTTTGCTGTGTTTGGATCAGCATGCAAGTCTGGGAGGGCCTCTTTCAGCAGCTGTTTCCATGCCACTTCCCGTAGTTTGAATTCTGTAGAGGTCATGAGGCACGAAAAAAGCTGTTTTAAATCATGTGGGACTAGCACAGTCCTACCCGGTTCGGCCTTTAAAAGGCCACGGAAGCACGGGCTCTGTGGGCCATACTGTTGGTGTGTTTTGCAAATCTCTCTTATTATTTGCTGTGCAAAAGCTTTCCAATTAGCAGCTGTGGCTCCTCCCCCTTGCCCTGCATGCCGATATGTGACAGGGGTGAGTGAGAAATCGGGACCCTGCATTGGCTCTGCAGTTCCCTGCTGCTTTTCCCTTGAACGGGAAGCATTGGGATCACTGGTGTGGCTACAGGGGCGAGCAGTGGGCGAGCCCCCACCGTGGGAACCCGGGCAGGGGGCGGGGCCACCGTGGGAACCCGGGCAGGGGGCGGGGCCACCGTGGGAACAGGGGGCGGGGCCACCGTGGGAACAGGGGGCGGGGATCTCTGGTGACGTCACGTCGGCAGACGCCCCCTGGGGGGGAGGGGCGGAGCTGAGGGAGTGCCAGGTAAGGTGGGGGGAGGGAAGGTGTCACGAGGATCGGGGGGCGTGAAGGGAAAGAAAGGATTTTTGGGATGCTGAGGGGAATCATGGGAAGAAGGAGACCAGGTAGGGCGCGGTGCCACGTGCCATCCTCCATTTTCTTGGCTCTCTGGGGACTGGGAGCCATTTGGGTGGTCACTGCTCTCCAAAAAACCAACACGTGCTCAGGGTTCCTGGGCTGGGGAGACAGGGTGGGGAGAATTCCACACGGTCTGGCCAGGACTTTGTGGACAGAGGGACTCGGTCACTTCAAGATGCTCAGGGAGCCGGCTTCCCTGGGCGTGAGCAGAGTCTGCACTCCTTCAAATACTGAGTTTTGGGGAAGAGGGTTCAGAACTGGGGTGGGGAGAAATAGGAGGAGCAGAGGTACATTCCTTGTTATTTGGCTTTTCCTTCACTTCCCTTTGCTTGAGTAAAGCTGATCAAACTTGCAAACTCCAAAACACAAATTCAGCTGAAGACGTGTCCCCAGACCTTACCAAGGTTATCAATTTGTGACCCACTGTGTCCCAAAAGTGGGTATTGTGGACTTGTTCAGGAGAAACTTGCGGGAAATGTAGAAAAAGCCACCTTATAAACTGTTTTAATTTTCCCTTAGAAAACTATACATTTCCACTAACTAGCATTCCTATAATCTGATAATATAGGCCTTTCTGTGCTGTGCTTAGCTTAGCCCCCATTGTAGATGTAAAATGCACTGCACAACCTCACACCGACAAAAAACAAACCCGAATTCGGTACCGATTTCCAAGAACCGCGGTTAAGAAGCGAAAACACGCAGCTTTTAGCCCTGCCCAGCGCAGCAGCCTGTGCGGCTTTTAAAACTGCCGCCGGCAGCAGCAGGGATCCCCCGCGCCATGCGGAGGAGCCGCGGCTCAGCGCCGCCCACGCCCGGCGAGAAAGCCCGAGCCATGGTTCTGCCCCCGCTGCCCGCGCCCTCCCGCCGCTCCTGGGAGCCGCCGCCGCCGCCCGCTGTGCCGCGGGAGAATCCGAACGCCCCGCACTGCGCTGAGGGGGCGGGCAGAGCCCCCCGCTCCCCCTGAGCCAGCGGCGCTGCCGCTGCCACGCAGGCTTTAAAAACGGCAGAGCCGCGCCGTCCGGGGCTATCTCTCCCGACCCCGCGGGGCTGCGCAGCCTTGCCGTGCTCGAAATAGGAGCGAAAAAGAACAAGTCCCTCGTCAGGGACTGTTTCTGAGCTCCCCACCCCGCTATGGAGCGGGGATACTCACCCAAATCGGTGTCCTGGTCCGGTCCTGGTCCAGTCCTTCTCGGGCTGGAGTGAGTGGAAGCACACTGGGGGAAACTGGGATTTACTGGGAGAGACCAAGAGTGACTGGGATCACAGAGGAATCATAAAGGAAGTTACTGGAATAATACTGATAGTATCTGGGAGTGACTGGAATCATACTGGGTGTTATAAATGCCAATAACTTGGTTTTTAAAGTTTTAAAAGTTTAATAATAATAAAATGGTTATAAAAATAGTAATACAATTAGAGTAATGAAAATTTAGAGTTAGGACAAGTACAAGACAATAAAAAGCAAAGAATTACTGACGTCCGGATGCTCTCGGGCACTTAAGCCCAATAAGCATGCCTTGTGAACAAAGGAATAATCTTTAAAAGCAGTAGCCTGTTGCATATTCATACATCTCATACATGATGCATAAATTCCTTGCAAATTAAGAACTTTTCTGGTTTTTGTCAACTTCTTCCCCTTAATCCTGGTGGTTCCATAAAGACAGAGAGAAGGTGGAAGAATGTTTGTCTTTTCCGATAAGGAGGCAGTAATTCTTTATGGGCCCCCATCATTGTCATCTCTGTGTGAAGAGTTTCTTCATTATCTCATCTCTTGCTTGAGCTAGTAAAAAAAAAACCCCACATACATAGGCTCTATTTTAACTACAAAACTACATTTACCATACTATTAAAATGTTAATACAGCACTTCTAATTAATATAACATAATACATATAGTATTCAGTTTAATATTTGCGAAAAGCCAATCATAAAATATGCATTTTTCACAATCCCTCCTCTTATTCTTTATAAATCATTTGGCTTGAGCAATATTTCTTATCTAATTGCATTCTTTAGACTGTGTTAGTAATCAAATTAAAGATGGGATTAAACAAGGAAGAAACATCAGAACAGTTGTAATCCTAATTTATTCCACTATCTATTCTTCAATACATTACCCCATCAGTTAGTTTTTAACATTGTTTTCCCACTTTTGGACAGGTATCTGAGTTATTTCTTTAATTCTAATGCCTGAGCGGCTTTGCTTGTTATCTTCTCTATGACTGCTTGGAGTCTTATAATACGATTCAGTATATAATTTGGGTTTAATACAGAGGTAGATTGCTGTGCTGGTTTCACTTTTTTTTTTTTTTTTTACTAATGGCCTTTTTGCCTAATCTTGGACTGTATTCCTGAAATCAAATGTAAAACAAATCCATCTCTCTCATTTTGGACATTCAATGCCCTATGTATTACCACTTTTTCCTAAGTTCCTTGTAATTCAATATTTTCCCCCATTTTTCCTGCAGGTACTCAGTTTGGATGGGTTATGACAGTGGCTGTTGACATGGGGGTGTGTAACAAAAAAGGAACTTTGGTTTCTTTCCATGTAATATTTCTTTTGTAGCATTTGTGACACGATCTTGCCAGTATCTCAAAAGGTAAAAGACAACAAATGAGAGACAGAAACAGGAATAACAGAGGTCTGGTATGGCTTATACCCCCACCTCCCCTGCCTATTGAGTTGCTTCCCATAGCAGGTATGTGTGATCTTCTCGGTGGTGAGTACAGTGGTCAATCCAGGCTTGCCCTCTGTTTCCTTTGTTACTCTTTTTACTAAATAATTTTAGGCAAGTCCTTTTCCACACTCCTTAACTGAGGTTTCTTACCATTCTTCAGGTATCTCTCAGTCAACAGGCGCTGATAATTCCCATCTACAAAACAAAGTTATTACCTCAGTTGCTTTGAGTTCTAGCTGTATAGGGGATAGATTCAGTACTCAATACCTATTGCAATGAGAACATAGATTTTGTGAGCTCCAATACCAATCATTCTCATAATTTGAACATTTACTTATAACCCAGTTAGCGTGTCCAGCACTGGGATGAATCAAATAAAGTATACAGTATAATACTGATGGTAATTTCCCTTCTTCCTTGTACAAGTCACAGGCTAAGGCCAGAATGTGAGAACTCTGATTAAAATAATCTTGATCTTCCTGTTTGAATGGCAATGTTCCTCTCCTAAGGAGGTGCCGGAGGCGTCTGAGGACTTATTTAGGCAGTGCTTAAAACCAGTGATGTAAGCTTTGCCTTATTTCTCAGTTAGGTGTTATTTTTTGTACTTTCCTTGGTTCATTTGGGTTTTCCCAGACTATTACCACCCAGTCCCAGTCGAAAGTCAATTTGATATCACCCGGTTTAGATGTGATAGTCCATTCTTCAAGGTTCTTCACAAGTTCTTTGATTTTGCTGTCGTGAATTCACCCTCTTTCCGTGGTTCAGATTGCTGCTTTAGTGGTACCTGGAAAGGACTTCTTAATAACACAGTGTTAAAAGAAAGACAATACTGCATTAACTTTTACCATTAGTTTTCTTCAAAACTTTCTGGGTTTAACTAAAAGCTTTTTCTACAGCTGCTTCTTCTTCTTGTATCCAGCTGTTTTAATAGCTGCAGAGGCCAATTCTTCTTGTGAGCTATAAGTAGTTAAATAGAAAGACCAGGCCAATTTTAACACGACATGTATCACATCTCTTGTTTTTTACTTTTTGGGCAACATTTAACTCATTCTTCAGAACAAAAAGCCTCCTCTTCTTAACAAGAAAAACCAGAAAGAGAAAAGAGTTCTTGCTTAAACAAATAAATCACTTTGTGAAAGTCAGCTATCTCTGCCTTGATCTTATCTCTAGTGGTGGTCTCTTTCTTTTATTTTTTTTTTTAACAGTCTTGCGTTTAACTCTGTCCTTCGCCTCCCTTTCTCTTTTTCTCTCCCTCTCTTTCTCTCTCTTCGCATTTTAACATCCACATTCCAGCATCAGTCCACCTTCTAAGATCAGTCCACATTCCAATGTCTCAGAGGGATAAGTCTGCCAACCACCCCTCCCCCTTTTTCAACTTCTTTACAAATTAAATTACTTTTGTTATGTGCATTTTGCAAGCATGCAAATCATGGCACTCTCCACCAAGGCTACTAGCCACTCACAGCTGACACAGTACTAAAACTAAAGACTTGTTTTTCTATCACAATTTTTTTCCATTCACAAGCTCAAAAAGGTTGTAAGAACAAGGTAAACAACAACTTACTTCCAAAGTGACTCTACCTGCACCAAAAAATTTAAGACAATGTTAGTTAGTGCAATGCAATTTGCAACGAAGCCAAGGTTTGATTTGGGAAGGGCATCTGAGGACACAGAGCATGAGTTTTACAAATCCATATTTTGAAGAGAGAATGGACAAAACATGAATACAGTGGGGGGAGACAGAAAGTAAGGAATTTGTCTCTGCAATACCTTCTCTTTGAGTGCTAGGAAACGCTGTTCAAAGAGGCTCCTGTGGTACAAACAATAATTGGATGGAAAGAGGCACTCTTGAATTTAAGCTTTAATGTCACAATAGGAAACAGCACCTGAGCACTGCAGTGGTGAAGCACCCTGCCTGCAAACTCACTAGAGGCAAGCTACTGCTGCCACGCTGCAGGGCTTCCTGCAGCACAGAGGGAATCACGACCAAGCCCTCCCTGCAGGCTTGGGTAAACCACACAAGGAACCCACAACTTCTTCATAACTGTCTAACTCATTCCAGAAATAAAACTACAGCAAGCAGAGATTCCCCCCCACCATTTTTTTTTTTTTATGTGTGTGTGTGTCACACACCCACAGTGATGCTGAAAGTAACAAATTAACAGCTTACATTAGAAGATACTGAAACCTTTTCTTCATCCAGCTTTGTGTGTTCCCATTTATATATGTAGCCATCTCCAATTCGAGGTCAAAAAAATGAGCCTTATTTTTCAAAAGTGCTATGCATGCACAACTCTAGCTGCTGTTCTAGGTGCACTGCAAGCAGTCAGCACTTCCAGAAACACAAACAAAACAAAAAACTAAAAAAGCAGAACACATTTGGGTACATGTAAAAGGACTGGCTGGAAGAAAAAAATGTTTCTCATTGACCTGCCAAGTAGCTGGTGTTACCTTTAGTTTAACTTTACACACTGAGAACCATGTGATTGAACAGCTTCACATCGATTCAAAATAAATTAAAAGTAGGTCTGGCTATGTCACAGCTGTAAACTAGTTTCGCAACTTTAGAGTATAGCAAGTTACAAATTTCAAGATGAAAAATCACAATGCAAATTGGAAGAAATAATTTAAACTACTTGTCTTTGCTTGCAATTTTGATCATTTCCCTTTCTTCTGGAGAAAATAGTATCTTTATTATTGACCACATTTCTTCTCAGGTATAAATGCTTGAACTTAAAAATTGGTCGAATTGTTTAGCAGTGCTTATGGGATCCTTCAAAATCCCTTTGATTTCCTCTTTAAAATTCCTGATTTCAGAAGAAGTTAAAGGAGCATTTACAAACTCAGTTCCACCCCCTCCCATCGGGACCTCTCTTAGTGGAAACAGATCCCAGTCTTTTTCTATAGCCTTTCTCCCGTGTTGTGAGGAAGAGTCTGGAGAATGTTGTTTTCTAACTGAACTTCTCGTGTTCCTATAAGGGGCGTCCTCCAGGTGCGAGTTTTTTTTTTTGTTTGTTTTTTTTTTTTGGCTGCAGCTGCAGTTACCAGGGGAACAGAGCTCAGGGGAGCATGGGCAGGGCTCGCTGCTGGAACCGCCAAACGAGGGGGCATTTCCAGGGGATACCAGCCGGGAGCGTGGTTAATGGCGGCTGGGTCAGCTGTTCCCAGCAGAGGCGAAGCAGCAGCGGCGGTGCCCAGAGCAGCTGGCACGGTCAGAGTCGCTGGGGATGGGGCAGAGGAAACAGCCGCAGGAGGAGCTGCCAAGGATGGGACAGACGGGACGGACGAGAGCCCGCCAGGCACGGCCGGCGGAGCGGCCATGGACCAGCCGGGCGGGATGGGGGCAGGGACCGGTTGGGCAGCCGCGAGCAGCGAGACGGGGACTGGTACAGAGGCTGCGGGCGGCGAAACAGGCACTGGGACAGGCACCGGCACCGGGGCAGGCGGAGCCGAAGCGAGCGGCTCGCTGGGACCTGGGACAAATGCCGGGACTGGGACAGATGGAGCTGAAACAAGTGGTGAGCCAGGGCCCGGGACAAGTGGCTCGGCTGCGAGTGGTGTGGTTCCCTCTTGTTCCACTCCCTTTTCCCCTTTTTCTTCCTTTTTACTGGTTTTCTGTCCCATTTTTTTTTTCCCCCAAAATCTTATCTATTCATTCCATGCTCTTTTTTTTTTTCCTCACATTTTCTAACAACCTAAATACTACCTTCTTTCAACTACCTGTGCAAATAAATCCTTTCTCTCACAAACCATTCGACATAATACACCTCCCTCTAAAAAATAAAGCTCAAAATAAACAATCTACATTACATATCTTCCACTCATTTCCATTTACTCACCTTTATCTCTCGCTCACTCTCACTCACATTCACACCCTCAAGCCTGTTCATTCATACTTCTGAACTTTACAATACTGTTACATATACTTTCATTCGTGCACACTTACTTTTATTTAGCTCAAAACAAACAATCTGCATTGCATATCTTTCACTAATTTCTATTTACTCACCTTTATTTTCCACTTACTTTCGCACACACATCTACACCCTCAGGCCTGTCCATTCATACTTCTACATTTCCCTTTATTTTATTGCACAGAGGAAGGAAACGTTAGCAAACCTCTTAGATTTACACAAAGGGATTTCTGTTGCCAGAGAATCGTGAATCATGTAAGCCCCCACCCTGACCCCTTCCACCTCCCCGAGGTTTGGCTATCCCTCTTCCCTAGAGATAGCCTCAGAGTCAGGGGTTCGGACCTCCGTACCTTGCCCGATCTGGACTCCCCACACCCCCTCCCCCAGGGGGAATGGGTTAGACGACTACTTTATGCAGCCGCGGTGCTGAAAGGTCCTACGATACTGAGCCATCCTTGCTTTGGGGGCAGCCTCTCTGGGCTTCAGTACCGCTGGGCCTCTGGGAAGGGCCCTGAGTTACTCAATCCTGGGTGCTCTCGAAGGTTAATATCTCAACCCAGCAGACTTTTTCACTCAAGTTTTTGCAGGGTTTTGCCTAACCTCCCACCCTCAGGGGACTTGTTGGTGCGGGACCCACCATCACGTACACAACAAGTAAAGGTACCTTTTGTTTGCCTCTGGTTCCACCTTTGAGGCTGGCTGCAGTCACAACTTCCCCCTCACGCCCAGGGGAACAAGGCTAGTTTTGTGGGTTTTGCCTAAGCTCCCACCCACAGGGGACTTGGTGTGGGACCCACACTCGCGTACACAACAAGAAGGTACCTTTTATTTCACCTAATAGGTGTTACTGGCCGGTGTTGGTATTCTTGGATATCCCTCAATCTAGCTGTGTTGTCCAAAGCAGAATTTTTAGGGGCCCCTCCCACATATTTTACCTTTTGAATTTTTTTCCTCCAATTAATTATACCAAGAAAAACCTCTTTTTACCTTTTATTCTTCTCTAATTAATTATGCCAAGAAAACCCTCTTTTTACCTTTTATTTTACCCAATGGATTATACCAGGAACACCCTCGGCTTCTTCTCTCCAAGGGGTCCCACTCTTTCCCCGAGCAATCCCAATTTTCCCCGGGGGGATTCTCTCACTCTTTTATCATTCGCTTCGTCTCTGTACTGGCCACTTTTCTCACGAAAAAGACGGAAATGCAGCATGGGAGACTACTGCACTCTCTTAGCAGGTCTGGGGTAACCAGCCCGCCTCTCATTCACACACATTCATCCCCCCTTATCCACCCCATCCCAACAAATACTTACCTATCCCTTGTCCTTGGGTCTTTGTTCTTCGTGTACACTTTGGTCTTAGGGGCTAATTACCGCGGTTTTAGGGAATCCTTTCCCTTTTCTTTGCTTTATTGTCTCCTTTTGTCCATCGGATCGTAACCTGCATCTGTCGGCAGCACCAGGGGAGCAGAGCGAGGCTGCCTAATCAGGGCAGGACGCGTCTTCTCACACTGACTCTCCTAAGGCACCGGCAGAGAGGTGTTAGGAACCATCTTCTGCTACCATTTGTTATAAACGCCAATCACTTGGTTTTTAAAATTTTAAAAGTTTAATAATAATAAAATGGTTATAAAAATAGTAATACAATTAGAGTAATGAAAATTTAGAGTTAGGACAATTACAAGACAATAAAAAGCAAACAATTACGGACGTCCGGATGCTCTCGGGCACTTAAGCCCAATAAGCATGCCTTGTGAACAAAGGAATAATCTTTAAAAGCAGTAGCCTGTTGCATATTCATACATCTCATACATGATGCATAAATTCCTTGCAAATTAAGAACTTTTCTGGTTTTTGTCAACTTCTTCCCCTTAATCCTGGTGGTTCCATAAAGACGGAGAGAAGGTGGAAGAATGTTTGTCTTTTCCGATAAGGAGGCAGTAATTCTTTATGGGCCCCCATCATTGTCATCTCTGTGTGAAGAGTTTCTTCATTATCTCATCTCTTGCTTGAGTTAGTAAAAAAAAAAACCCACATACATAGGTTCTATTTTAACTACAAAACTACATATGCCATACTATTAAAATGTTAATACAGCACTTCTAATTAATATAACATAATACATATAGTATTCAATTTAATATTTGCAAAAAGCCAATCATAAAATATGCATTTTTCACAGCACAGCTTTGGTTATGGAGGGCAGAAGGAATATCTGTGACTTTTCCTCCTCATGGTCCTGATTCTCCTGCAGGGAACAAGAGGGGAGAGCTGTACTTTACTGGCCACTCAGATCTCTGTACCAGGGGGAGGATTAGCCCTTTTGCCATCTACTCAATTCTGTGAGCTGCTTTTCTACCACTGAGTGGACTTTGATTTCTTGAGAGCTTTTATTTCTTTAGAGAATTAGGATATTATCATCTGTTCATAGAAAACCAAAGAATGGCCCTTGTTTTTTCCCTTTTTTTTGTGTAGTGTTATGTTCTGTAAAGTGACCCTCAGTGGATGAGGTTAAGGCAAATGAGTTGCTGCTTTGAGATTGGAAGCAAAATTCCAACTTTTCACCTCCTCAGGTCATCCCAATTAATTTGGGAATTTTGCAACTTTCTGGAACTACTTGAGTCGAGCAATGGGAAGTAAAGCTTTCCTGAATTGAGGATTCTTACTTGCCAGATTCTTCTGTGCCTTCGCCGCTAAGGTGTTTTTGTGCTGAAGGGAATAACTGCAATGAGAAAATAATTTCAGCATGGAGTAAGAGCTTCTGACAGAGAACAAGTGTTGCCAGCGATGCTCCAGGTGCTCCTGCCAACAGCCCCTGCAGGCAGGAGCGCAGCCCCCAATGCACGTGGGCTTTGGCTCCCTCTGGCACAGGAGCCCCCCACGGGCACAGGTCCCTGGGGCAGGAGACGGGCACCGGTGCTGCCAGGGCTCGGGGGGTGGCAGGTCTGCTTGGACAGGGACTGTGCCACACCTGCTGATGTCAGCGCTCCCCGGGCCCCAGGGGTCAGAGCAGCATTCCTGCCCTGGCCCACACGTTCCTTGTCTGTGTCACACCCGCGGGTTTAGGATGGCCACCAGCCGGGACGTGTCCCAAGGAGGCCGTGCCAGCTTCTGTGAAGGCCCCGTGCCCTTCCCAGCGCGGCTGCGTCAGCAGCCCTGGGGGCTCCTTCTGCTGCCCTGAGCCCGCAGAGCAGGGCAGCGTTTGCTGATGGTTTGAGCCGTTCCTAAAGATCCTGTTGGGCTGTCTTAGACACTTGGGGTGAGGGATTCCTTCCAACCTGAGCCACTTTGGGTGGGCTGGGGGCAGCCACAGGGCAGGGGGCAGTGTGTGCAGGGGCCCTTTGTGACACGGGGCAGCACGGTCACCGTGGCATGGAACGGGACAGCGTGTCCAAGGGCTCTTTGTGACACAGGGTGACATAGGAGCTGGCGGTGACAAGACCACGCCACAGTGCTCGCAGCACACGACGGGACAGGACGGGACAGAGCGGTGCCGTGAGGAGCCCCCGCACAGTGCACTCGTTCGTGTCTGACCGGAGCTTTTCCGAGGCGTTATTCCTGCAGCTGACCTCGAGGCCAAACCACCAGACTTGGTGACCTGTGGCCTTCCCGAGGCTGCTCTTCTGCAGCTGTCCTTGAGGGCAGACTGTGGGACTTGGTGCCCCAGAGGCATCTCCCATCCCTGCCACCGGTGCCCTCGAGGCCAGACCACAATCCTTGACAGGAGTCTCCTGTCCTTGTGGCAGGAGCCCTCGAGACCAGAGTGCAGGACTTGCTGTCCTGTAGCCTTCCTGAGGCTTCTCTCTTGAAGGTGCCTTCCAGGCACGACTTCAGGCCTTGCTGACTCGGAGCTTTTCCGAGGCATCTCTCCTGCAAGTAGCCACAAATCCAGTCACTGACATGGAGCAGAGACCCACGAGAGTGCCCCAGCTGTCCTGGGTGGAGGAAAAGGAAGAAGGCGCTGGAGCTAGCCCTGCACAGGAGACCTGTGCTGCCCTGCTAGATATGCTCGTAGAGGAAGGCTTTTGCAATCCAAAGCAAGTAAGCAGCCTGTGGCCAGGGTTTGATCCTCCCAGGAACTGCTTGGCCTCCCAAACCATGCCTACTGGTCACTGGAAGCCTTTGAGGCCATGGCAGTGTGGTGGGAAGGAAAGCACTTCTCTGGGGAAGCTGGGGACATTCCTCCCTCTGGCAGCTTTCCAAGTCTCCCCTGCCTTCTCCAGGTGCCTGCCATGGTGAGGTACATCCACCAGTGGCTCATGGCCAGTCAGTTTGCTGAGGACAGGCTGAACAGGGCCCTGCTGGATCTCACCAATGAACAGCCTGCTGATGTAGTAATGTGTCCTGGTTTTGGGCAAATTTGGGAGAAAACCTCCAGAAGGAGCCCCCAGAAAGCAAACCCCCACAGCCCCTTGCTCACCTGGCTCGGGAAGAATTTCCCCAGAGAGTAGTGGAAACAACCTTTTTATTGAGCAGGCAAAGCACTCCCCAGCACAAAAAATGAACAACACCAGATGACAAAAAGTCTTTCTACACTCTGAAGAGGTGATAAATTCAGAAAGTCTCTCCTGGGTGTGGTTGCCCTGTTATTGGTCTCCGGTGCTGGGGATGGCTGCTGCAGGTCACAAAATGCTGGCTCTCAGTGTGTCTTGGTGTTTCCCAGGTCCCAGTCCTGAGCAGGTTCAAATGGTATTCAGGAAAGGGAAAGAAAAAAAAACAGTCCAGGGAAAAAAAATGGATTGCCTAGCTAAACTAACTAATAAGCAAAAGCAAGGGCAAAAGCAAAAAGCAGGAGCAAGAGCAATACGAAAGCAAGCAAGCCAGCAAGCAAGCAAGAAAGCCAGCAAGCCCTAGCCTCTCCTAGACACAGACTTTGGGGAGAGGTGAGCCAGCTGGTAACAAGACAAAACAAACCTTCACTTTTCGGAGCCAGTCCTGAAGGCACAGAACATAACATCAAGCATAAACAGAACACACGATTGGGGATGCAAGCACCATAATGTCACCTTAGGACATTCCACCCCTTATCTCCGAATCGTCAACATACTACCAAACGTCATGTAAAAACTTCATCAGGTAAAAACTTCCATCTTTCACTTACTCAGACACATTTCCTTCCATCTCACATGCTCAAACCTTTGACACACATTTCCTTCTGTATCACTTGCTCAAACTTTCGACACTTACACATTTCCTTCTGTCTCATGTCTGTGTGGTTTAATGTAAAGACAGGGGCAGTAACATCCAACAAACAGTGATATTTGCATATGAGTCTCACCCCACAATCAGATCTCCCTGAGCTACACATCGAGTTCTTCCATATTTCTGCATTATTCACCATGTACAACCTGGTCCCTGAGAAAAGACAATCCCACAAATGGGTTTGTCTGTACTCAAGGCAGAATTGATCCACACTGTCTTCCCTAACAAACCTCTGATATGTGCCACTGGGACTTTATCTACCTGGATCGGAACAGCATATAAAAAGGAGCAGTTCCAAACATATGGCACATTATGCCAATCAGCCTTCTGATGAGCCTGTGACATTTCTTACTCAACAGTGACACTGCAGTGGTGGCCACCAGGCCGGGTTGCCAAGGGAGGCTTCTGGCCATGCCCTGCAAGCAGCTGCTGCTGCCAAGGCGCCTTTGGTGCCTCAGGCTCTCCCTGGCACAGCTCCCAGCACGGCACTCTGCCCTTGTGCCCGAGGCATTCCCTGTGCTGGGGCTGGCCTGGGGCTTTTCCTGCAGCGGGACCTGCCCTGCTCCTGGCACAGGAAAGGCAGTTCCTGCTGGAGCAGGAGGCTTTGCCTGCAATGGGCTCAAACCACTCCAGCAAGGCCCTGGTGACGTCAAAATTGCTTCCTAGAGCAGAATAATCTATAATTGGTATAGCTCCTATATTGAGGAGTAAATAACTATTTTTAAAATTTTATTCTGTGTTGTAAATAGACCGTTTTATCTAATAATGATCAGAATCACTCATAGCTGTATTTAAACAGATTTATCTGGTATTCCATCGTTAATCTTTTGGGACAAATTGCATTAAGGTTCAATTCCACCTGTCCAATCTGCAGGGTCGGGATGGGATCCAGCCACTGCCAGTCTCTTCTATTAGAAGGAATTCTAGAAGTCTAGGGGTCCTGCAGGGGTTTGAGGATCTGTGTTGGCTGTTGGGGGACATTTCTCCACCTCATGACTCAGCAGGAATTTCTCCAGAAAGGAAATAAAGCTTTTGCCTGAAGCTCCCACTCTGCCCATGACAGGAACCCCTGTGAGTGCCCGTGACATCCCGGCTCTGTGGCAGCCTGGGGACTCCTGGGATGTCACCGTGAAGCCCTCGTGAGTGCCTGTGACAGATCGGTGCCTTTGCAGCCCAAGGACCCCTGGGATGTCACCATGGGATGGCTGTGACTGCCTCTGACCACACGGCTCTTTCCCATCCCCAGAAACCCCTGGGAGGTCTCCATGGAGCCCCTGCCTCTGCCTGTGACATTCCAGCTCTTGAACAGCCTGGAGACTCTTGGAAATTCCCCATGGAACCCCTCTGAGGGCCTGTGACAAATCTGATCCTTAGCAGGCAATCATCACCAGGAACCCCTGTTGCTGTGGTCAGTTTCCATGGCAACCATCACCAGCCCCTGTTGCTATGGTCAGTTTCCATGGCGACCATCACCAGCCCTCTGTTGCTATGGCCAGTCCCTTGGCAGTTCCGTGGAGACCCCATGTCAGGGGTGTTTGCCATGGACACCAGCCTCTGGGGAAAAACCTTTTCCTGAGATCCAACCCAAGCCTGCCCCGTCTCAGCTGCAGCCGCTCCCTCCACTCCTGTCCCTGGGCACCAGAGTGAAGAGGTTCCCACAGCCCCAGCCAGGGATCCGCTCCCAAGGCTGTTGCCGTGGCCATCAGGGTGGGGACCAGCTGGGATGCTTGGTTTCCAAGGGCCGGGGTTCAGGAATGGGATTCCCCAATTTCCTGCTCCCGCTAAAACTGCGCTGCCGCTCCCTGCCCTCCCGCCTCCCATCGAAAGCACAAAAGGCAAAGATCCTGGGCTGGGTTAAGAACAATTTACTGGGAACAGCAGCGAAATAAGGAACAAACAGGAACAGAAATAATACTGATAACAGAAGTGATAAGAAAAACTTTACAGGGAAAACTCCAACACCACTGACTGGCTCTTCCTGGCCATATATTTCCGCCTCCCTGGAAAGGACACCCTTCTCCTCGGAGAGAGAGAGAGAGAGTCCCTTTCCTGCCCCTGGCAATGACCTGAGGTGGGAGAGAATGTAATGACAGGGCCATGGCCAGACCCTCATGTTCTTTGATCCCACATCATGTCATTGGCAGGGGCAGTAAAAGGGACATATGTCTTTCCAGCATGGATCACAGGGAACGTGGATCACCAGGGCTCTTCCCAACATGGGTTCTCCCATGGGGGATGGAGCTGGAGCAGTGCACAAAGCTCTACCTGCAGTCGGGGCACTCGCAGGGCTTTCCTTACTGGTGTCTCCGTTGGTGTCTGGCCAAGTGAGAGCTGCTGAAGAAGCTCTTCCCACACTGGGGACACTTGTAGGGCCTCTCCCTGGTGTGGATGCGCCGGTGGGTGACGAGGTGGGAGTTGTGCTTGAAGCCCTTCCTGCAGTGGGAGCAGCGGAAGGGCCTCTCCCCCGTGTGAATCCACTGGTGCTTGAGAAGAATGGATCTGGTCTGAAAGCTCTCCTGACAGTTGGGACATTTGTAGGGCCTCTCCCCAGTGTGGATCATTTGGTGGATGATCAGTTGGGACCGCTGGCTGAAGCCCTTCCCACATTCCCCACATTTGTATGACCTTTCTCCAGTGTGGATCTTCTGGTGGCTGATCAAGTGGGACTTCTGGCTGAAGCTCTTCCCACATTCCCCACACTCATAGGGCCGTTCCCTGGTGTGCATCCTCTGGTGGCTGATCAGGCTGGAGCTCTGGCTGAAGGTCATCCCACATTCCCCACAGGGGACCGGGAATGGGGACAGGGAATGGGGATGGGGACAGGGAACGGGAATGGGGACAGGGAATGGGAATGGGGACAGGGACCGGGAATGGGGACAGGGAATGGGAATGGGGACAGGGAATGGGAATGGGGACAGGGACCGGGAATGGGGACAGGGAATGGGGATGGGGACAGGGAACGGGAATGGGGACAGGGAATGGGAATGGGGACAGGGAATGGGAATGGGGACAGGGACCAGGACTGGGGACGGGGACTGGGAATGGGATCAGGAATGGGGACAGAGAACAGGAATAGGACTGGGAATGGGGGCAGAGAATGGGGACAGGGACTGGGAATGGGGACAGGGAATGGGAATGAGCAAAGGGAATGGGGAAAGGGACTGGGAATGGGGACACAAAGTGGGGACAGGGATTGGGAATCAGACCGGGAATGGGGACAGAGACCAGGAATAGGACTGGGAATGGGACCGGGAATGGGGACAGGAACCAGGACTGGGGACAGGGACTGGGAATGGGACCGGGAAGGGGGGCAGAGAATGGGAATGGGACCAGGAATGGGGACAGGGACTGGGACTGGGGACAGGGAATGGGAATGGGACCGGGAAGGGGGGCAGAGACCAGGAATAGGACTGGGAATGGGACCAGGAATGAGGACAGGGACAGGGGGTCCTTGACCAGCTTCCCCAGAACCTCCACCAGGGTCTCCCAGTGCAACCGGAGCCGCTCAGCCTGGTGTCCCCAAAGCCCTGAGCAACCCCCAGGGCCCTCCCAGGAACCCTCCGGTCCCTCAAACCCAGCATCCCCCACATTCCCTGCAAGACCCCCATGTCCCCATCCTTGTCTTAGCTCAACGTCTTTATTTTTACCTGCTTTTGAGGGTTTTGAAAGGGCAAAGAGAAATGAAAAGAAAATCCAGGCCAAGGGGATCCAGGAGGATGTGGAGCCCCCAGGCAGGTGTCTTCCCAACACGGATCAGCGGCACCACGGATCACCGGGGTTCTGCCCACCGGGGCTCACTGGGGATCATCCAGCACGGATCCTCCCGTGGGGGATGGAGCTGGAGCAGCGCACGGAGCTCTTCCCACACTGGGGGCACTCGCAGGGCTGCCCTTGGTGGTGCCTCTGTTGGTGTTGGGTCAAGGCTGGGCTGTGTGAGGAGCTCTTCCCACACCTGGGACACTCGTAGGGCCTGGGACATCACCAGGAGCGGGGCTGGGATGTGCTCTGGTGCCTGGGACATCACCAGGAGTGGGGCTGGGATGTGCTCTGGTGCCTGGGACATCACCAGGAGTGGGGCTGGGATGTGCTCTGGTGCCTGGGACATCACCAGGAGCGGGGCTGGGATGTGCTGTGGTGCCTGGGACACCACCAGGAGCGGGGCTGGCTGTGATGCTCTCCGGTGCCTGGGACATGACCAGGGGCGGTGCTGGCTGGGGTCTGTTTGGTGCCTGTGAAGTGCCAAGGGCAGTGTCACAGCGGGGCAGCTCTCAGTGTCCCCAGCAGGTCACAGTGTCCAGTGCAGCCCGTGCCAGCGGTCACTGCGCACACGGGGCAGGCTGGGCTGGACGGGGGTCGGGGCAGAAACGCCGCCCCCGGGACTGGGCTCTCCCCCTGCCTCTGGGGCCCAGCCCCTGCTGGGAGCGCCTTGGGCAGGGCACGGGGCTGCTGCTGGGCCAGGGGGACAGGCCTTGCCCCCTGCCAGCTGCCCGGGCCCCTCTGATGCCTGTCCCACGTCCCTGTGGCTCCTGTCCCCACCACTCCCCACCACCTTCACTCCCTCCATCAAAGCCCCACTCAACCTCTGCACGGTGACCTCTGGAAAGAAAGAAAGAATGAAGGAAAGGAAGTGTTGTCTCTTCACCCTGGCTGGATGCCAGGCACCCACCAAAGCTGCTCTCTCACTCCCCTCCAGAGATGGCCAGGAGAGAGAAAACAGAAGGAAGGCTTCATGGGTTGAGTTAAGGACTGGGGCAGATCACTCAGCAAATGCCATCAGGGGCAAAACATTTTCGAAATTAGAGATATTAGTGGAATTTATTGCTATCCAGATCAGGGCAGGATAGTGAGAAGTACAATAAAGCTTTAAAAACCCCTTCTGCCCATCCCTCCCTCCTTCCCAGCTCTACCTCCTCCCCCAGTGGGTGCAGGGAGACAGGGAATGGGGGTTCTGGTCAGGTCATCACCTCTAGTTTCTCCTGCTGCTCGGGGAGAGGAGTTGTTCCCCTGCTGTGCTGGGGTCCCTCCCCGAGACACTTCTCCATGAACACTTCTCCAAGGTGAGTTCATCTCAGGGACAGCAGTTCTTCACAAACTGCTGCAGCGTGGCTCGCTCTTCCATGGGCTCACAGGTCCTAGCAGGACCCTGCTCCAGCGTGGGCTCCTCTCTCCAGGGGTTTGCAGGTCCCTGCCAGGTCCCTGCTCCAGCACAGGTTTCTCGTGGGGTCACAGCTCCGCTCAGGCATCCCCCTGCTCCGGAACGGGCTCCTCCAGGCGCTGCAGGTGCATCTCTGCTCTCCGTGCCCTCCATGGGCTGCAGGGGCCCAGCTGCCTCACCAGGGACTGCACCAGGGAATCTCAGGGCAATCAGCTCCAGCACCTGGAGCAGCTCCTGCCCCTTCTGCCCTGCCCTGGGGTGTGCAGAGCTGTTCCTCTCACATGTTCTCACCGGCTCTTCCCTGCTCACAGTTACAGCTACACGATCACAAGTTTTTGTTTTCTCAAATCTCTTATCCCAAAGACGTTACCACCATTTTTAACTGGCCCAGCCTTGGCTGGTGGCCGGTCCATCCTGGAGTGGGCTGGAATTGACTCTGTGGGACATGGAGGAGCAGCTGCTCTCACAGAAGGTGCTCCTAGAGCCCCTCCCATACCAAAACCTGGCCATGCAAACCTCGTATAAGTATGGTAGGGTTTTTATTACCATTATGATTTCAATGATCTCTATTTTTGCTATTAATGGTACAGTTGTTATTACTAGTCTTTTTAGTCTTTTTGACTCTATATTAATAGTGGCTAGAGTAGAAACAGGTTCTTCATTGCAAGTAGAAGTTATAGTTTTGTCAGCCTCTTGCCCTGCCCTGTTCTGTGTCATTGCTGCGTGTGAAGCCGCTGCTGCCAGGGCTCCCCATTTCCCTGGTTTGGGAAATTCCATGGCATTGCTCACATGTCAGAAAGAGAGGGCTCATTCCATTCAAATGGATTGCCTGAGCTCTTCTAGTCCCAGTGTTGGAAGCTTGTTTTCTAACATTGTTGACTTTCTCAGCTTCTGTTAACATTTGTGATTTTATCACAAAATGTTCTCGGATGTGATTTTCCAAGATTCTCTAATCAGCTTTCAGTTTGCTCTTGGATTTCTTAATGGTGTGTCCGAACCGAAGGCAGCGTTTTGGGTGGGAAGGCTTCAGTCGGAGCTGGGATTGCATCAGCAGCAGCTGGTTTTGCACATGTCAGCAGAGCTAGCAGAGATTCCGGGAGCTGAATATTCTGCCTCGTTCGGAAGCCGCAGTGCCCGGCTCGGGGGAGCTGCGCTGGGAGCTGCAGGTTGTGCCGGGGCCGGGCAATGGCCGGAGCCCCCGGCAAGGGCCGGCGATGGACACCGACCCTTTGCTGGGCAGGGGCTCGGGGCCCTGCGGCGCCGGGCGGTCGGTGCCCGGTCACGGCGGGACTGCGGGAGCCGGGAGCAGCGAGAGAGCCCGGGCGGAACATCAGCACCGGGGCGGGCACGGCCTGGGAGGGGGCACAGCCCGGGGGTCCCGCGGAGCCTCCCTGCTCCAGAGCCGCAGCTGCGACAGCGGGGCTGCTGCCGGGATCTTTGGGGCAGGGAGAGCCGCAGGCGGGCGTTCCAAGTGCCTCCTTCAGGGCAGGATTTTGTCCCGGTGCGGGGGAATTCCCGCGGGCTGGGGCCGCTGCCGAGCGCCGCCGCCTTTCCCGGGAGCCCCCGGGCAGAGCTCTCTGCTCGGGCTGTGAAAAACACGCTCACTCTCCTGTGAAAATTTAAACATTTTAATACAGGACGATAGGAGACAAGGACCATAGAGCAAAGGTTGTTACGGCCGGGTGCATCTTGGCACTGAACCAGGAGCACACTTATCTCTGGAGATGTCCATTAAATACCTTTTCCCTCCCATCAGCCTGTTGCATATTCATAGACCCTTATGCATAGTAAACTTTTTTCGCAAACTAGTTTACATATTCCAAGAACTGTTTAGAGTGGCTCCCCCTCCCCGGTTCCACCCTTTTAGAGCATGTGTATTCCTTGGTTGTGGTTTTAGTCCTTTTTTATCATCATCTTCAGTTTTGGCCCCGGCCCTCACTGCCTTCAGACGGTGAGTGCTGATCGTTGGCAGATCCGTACAGGTGTCCTCATCCTGTGTTCACTGCCATCCAAGCAGGCACTTTAACACAAGCATACTTGTTAGAAACATTCCCGGTACGAAAAGTGATTTCAGCATTTAATGTAATAAAAAAAGAAAGGCCTAAAGCATGGAGGCCCGCGGGCTGAGCAGGAGCGCTCCCCTCAAGGATGCTGCAGCGCCGGCGCTGGGTCTTCTGAGCAGCGACGTCCCCGACGTTCCAGGTGGAGCAGCACAGGTTCCGTGGGTCAGAAGCCCCCTTTTTATCCTGATTTTTGTCCCTTTGGATCGGTTTCTTTTTGGAGCCCTCATTTGCATGAAGGTTTAAGGCGCTCGATTGGCCCGTGGCAGTTCAGTCCAGGCTGGCTCCTTTCCCTTGGGGGGGCTGCACTTTACTTAGGTGTAATACGGTACGTGGAGTACCGTATTTCTTCTAACTACCCTTCAAACCCCTTTTACCATAACCAAACCAACAGTACACGCTCAACAGCGATCAACTATTTTACAATAGTTTCTGACCTATTTTAACAATTCCCCCTCTAACGATTTGATCAGTCTTCTAGCCTGCATCAACCTTTTAAAGTCCAATTTCTAATTTTCTCAGTTTCTCATACTGTTCAAGCATATCTCTGGCATTCTGATCACTCTGTTCTTTTATTAGCATTACTTTTTTGTCATTTTTCCCTTCTACATTACCTTGCAGCATGATGCTGCCTTGGCCAATGCTGGGTACTATCAGGACTAGACATGGAATTGCACATGGTAGAAATATTACACTTACTAGTGCACGCACTACAAAGAAGACCAATTTCTTCCACCATTTACCGTTCCAGGTGAACAAGTTGTCCCGCCAATCGGGGTCTCCAAAAAGGGGGTCCATTTTTGCGTTCCAGCATAGGTTAGTTTCCTAATATTTTGAGTAATGTTTTTAATTACATGACTGTGGTCATCGATCTCTAGGCAGCATTTTGAAATGTTAAATTTCCCACAGATCCCTCCTTCCTCTGCGAGGAGGTAGTCCACTGCCAATCGAATTTGGTAAATTACTGATCATGTTTGTGGTTGCTGCTGGCTCAAGAGATCAATGGTCAGAGTTGTTTGATTGGACATTATTTCAAGTACTGCTTGTAAACGGATGATTCGATTGAGCATGTATACTGGGCTTCTGTACCCCCAGGATCCACCCTGGGCCCAGGTAGCCGGCCCATAAGTATCGATAATCTTTTGTGGGGTCCAAATTTCATTGTTCCAATTTTGGGTTCCGCCAAATAAACTCCTTTTCTTTCTGGCCAGATCATCATATACTTGGACTCCCAAGTTTGATTTCACATCCTTAAGCAGTAACAAAAAGGATGGTTTTATTGCTCCAATTGTGCAACTCCCGGTCCACCCTCCCGGTAACTTCACATATGCCGTGTTACCACAGACCTAAAAAAAACTTTTAGGTGCATCCCAGAAATTAGAATCTTGATTTGTTGTATGTTTCCAATATTTGGATAGGGTTTCTATTGCCCAGAATGGGTTAATATAATCTCCTAAGCATTCAAACAGTTTTTCTCTGTATAGACATCTACTTTCAGTTTTTTCTATTGACCAATATGAATGGGGGGTTTCTGGGATCCATCTGGTGTGTGTGTGTCATTTGCTGCTAGATATCTTTCACATGGTGTTTCTCCTGCTTCTATAGTATACATTTTCCCTTTTCTTGATAAACACTCTTCCCCTATTATTGTGGATTTGAGCTTCCACTCTCCTTCCCTTCTTTTGGGTACTACCATATTTTTTTTCATGTAATCCATTTTAAAATGTCTAGGGGACCCAAACTGATACCATCCTATGGACAAATTTTAAGTGTGTCCCCTTGCACACCCAACAATCAGTCAAATTAAATTATTTTGTAATCTTTTCCACCATATCGATAAAAAGATTCTTACCATTTATTTGTCCCTCCCTATCCCTTTGTCCTTTCAATTGCACTTCTTTCTCCTTGAATGTATCCTCTAAGTTGGTTTTACTTCCTTGTTCAAAACATACCCATCTTTCTTTCATGGGGCACTCTCCTGAGATCCTCTGACTTGGGTTTGCAATAGTTTTAGCCAACCAATATATTTCATTATCCTCTTTACAGGTTGTTAACTGGGAGTGGTCGATACATTTGGGATTCATGTTGGTGTGCACTCTGATGAATGCACTTACTGTATCTCCTCTACACAAGGGATAGTAACACTTCTCACAAGTGTTTCCTCCACTTCCTCCGAAGTGGATGAGTAGCAGCATTGCTACCAGTGGGAGTCGGGTACGGGCTGGCCTCCTCACCTCTCGATCCACAGGGCTTTTCTCGGTGCCCTGAGAGTCTTTCCCAGAGGTAGTTCCTGATCCAGTCTTGCCTCCCACCTCTGGTTTTCCCTCCTTCTGGAGACATTCTGCCATGACCCTTATCTCACCAACTCCCTTCCCTCAATTTGGTCCCAATGAGGGTTGCAAGGCGAGTGCTCTATGGAGCAGTACTGGAAACTGAGATGTTATTCTGATTGTCAATTCTTAGCTAAACAAAACTTAAATTTATCCTATAACTGTAACAAACATTGGCGAACTTTAAGGATATACGGATAATAATGTAGAGGTTTCCTGTGGGGGGGTTGTGTTCAGGGTTGCACTTCTTTTGGTGCTTTCCTCAGGACCAGTTTCAAGTCTTTATCGTCTCTGCTGGCTATAGTCCATTCGCTTGCCTCAGCTGGGGGTTGTACTGGACCCTTCACTCGACTTGCATGAGTCCAGCCCTGCTCCTTTGTTCTCACTGTGGTGTTTGCTGCAAGCAGTGCCTGGAAGGGGCCTTCAAAGCAAGCAGTTAGTGGAGGGTTTTTCCATGATTTCATCAACACCCAGTCTCCTGGGTTAGTACCATGTATTTTACAGTCCAGTGGGGAAGTTTGGGGAAGGTAACCCGTTTTCTTTAGTTCTTCCAGGGTTGTTGTTACTGTTTCTATATATTTTTGCATGGTCATCCCCCCCTCTTGATGTTCCCCAGTACTGTATGGGGTAAGCAAGAAAGGCAGCCCAAACAACATTTCACAAGGAGAGACCCCTAGATCTGTTCTGGGTCTCGTTCTTATTCGTCATAGGGCTAGTGGTAAACATTTGACCCAATTCCATTTGGTTTCTAAGACCAATTTTGTTAAAATATTCTTTAAGGTTTGATTTACCCTCTCGATCCTCCCAGAACTCTGAGGGTGCCAAGGGGTGTGTAACTCCCACTTCATTCCCAGGGCCCCGAGGACTTGTTGCAGAACACTGGATGTAGAGTTGGGGCCACGGTCTGAATCAATAAAATTTACTAGCCCGTATCTCGGAATAATTTCTTCTAAGAGAACTTTTGTCACAGTTTGGGCTGTCTCCCTTCTCGTGGGGAATGCCTCAAACCAGTGGGTTAGATGGTGAATCTCCTCTGGGGAGAAGAGGATGTTCCTAATAGGATGCAGCTCTTCCCAGGTGTGTGTATTGGGACCCAGGAACTGATCTGTTTGCTGTGCGGTGCCAGTTGGATCTTCTATTAAACCAACTAGCTCTTTCTTATATATTCTTGCTTCAGAAGCTGTCAGGGGTGCATTTATAACACCTATTCCTCCTACCCCACACCTAGTGGAACTTCCCTCAGGGGAAGCAGCCTGTCAGGATTTACCTCTGGCCTTACACCACTTTTTGATCTGGTATTACAGTAAGGGGCAGCATCTGAAGGCTTATTTGACTGGCTCACTAATTCTTTGTTATCACGTTGGGAGGGCTCAGTTGTTAGGTTGGAGGATATATCCAGAGGTTTTTTCTCAGGGAAAGGTGTTGTATTCTGACTTACAAGTGAAGCAAGTTGTATGTTAGTGGGGGTAGGAGGCAACGGGGAAAAAGCACCAAGGGGTGGATATATATGGGGGAGTGGGGTTGTTGGAGGGGGTAAAAATGGCATGGAGATTCCCTGAGGAGATAGAGAAGGGGCAGGGATCATTGGAGGGGGTAAAGGTAGGTTTTGAGAAGCAGGAGGCTGGGTGTTAAATGGGGGGGTGGCTTCATAGTGTGAAAAAAGCCAATCCCTTGGGGTTTTTTTTAGTTTTAAAAGTTTATTAGTAATAAAATTGTTATAAAAATAGCAATAAAATTAGAGTAATAAAAATTTGGACAATGAGGATTAGGACAATTACAAGACAATAAAAAGTAAAGAATTATGGATGTCCGGATGTTTTTGGGCACTAAGCTGCCAAAAACATGCCTTGTGAACAAAGGAATTACCCTTAACAGCAACAGCCTGTTGCATATTCATATATCTCATACATGATGCATAAATTCCTTGCAAATTAAGAATTTTTCTGGTTGTTGTCAACTTCTTCCCCTTAATCCTAGTGGTTCCATAAAGATGAAGAGAAGGTGGAAGAATGTTTGTCTTTTCTGATAAGGAGGCAGTAACTCTTTATGTGTCTTGTCGCTCTTATTTCTGTGCGAAGTTTCTTGATTATCTTATCCTTTTTCTTGAGCTAGTAAAAATATCTGACATTGCAGAGTTTCTATTTTAACATTGTGTTATAACCTAGAACTACATTTAACACACTACTTAAGAGAATTAATACAGCATAACTTTCTATCACTGCACATATAATATTTGTTTTAATATTTGTGACAAAAGCCAATCATAAAATATGCATTTTTCACACCTTGCCCTCACTGCCCTTTTTTCACACACACACACACACAGACAGTTCTCGGTTAATTTCTGATTTGATTGCCTGGATTTTGTTTGGTTTTGTTGTTGCTTTGTTTCCTTGGTCTGCCTGCAGTGTCCAGTCAGGAGCAGAGTGACTCTTGCCAAGGAACTTTGTGGTGCTGTTGCTTAATATTAAATCTGGTTTTTGCTGATCCCTTGCTGGGGATTTTTTCAGTGCTCTCAAGCCCTCGTTGGTAACAGGGTGAAGGAGCCCTGGCCCAGGCTCTGGCCCTGGGGGACACGGGGACGCTGCTGGGGGGTCCCTGTCCCCCTGTCCCACCCCCCACAGCCCCAGCCCCCATCCCCGTGTCAGGCTCTGGGGTCGATCTCGTGGAACATCCTCTGGGGGAGGCTGCGGCGCCGGGGGCGGGGAGACCCGGGGGGACAGGGGACCCCTCTGTGCACGAGCAGCGTTGGACTTCTCTGGGGGAACTGTGAGGGGGGGCTGGGGTGGAGTGACCTCCCCAGTGACCGCACACAGCCCCGGTGATGTCACACACCCCTGTGATGTCACACAGCTGCACTGTGATGTCACAGCCTGCTCTTTGAGGTCCCAGTCTGCTCTGTGATGTCACAAAATCTGCCCTGAGATGTCACAGCCCAGCCTGTGATGTCACAGCCAGCTCTATGATGGCACAGCTCTACCTTTGTGATGTCATGCAGCCTCGCTGTGATGTCACAGCCTGCTCTGTGATTTCTCAGTCAGCTCTGTGATTTCACAACCCACTCTGTATTGTCTCAGCCTTATCTGTGACATCACACAGCTGCTCTGTGATGTCACAGAGCCCTTTTCTATGATGGCAGAGTCTTCTCTGCGGCCTCACAGCCCATTCTGTGATGTCACACTGCCAGCCTGTAATGTCACAGCCGACTTTGGGACATCACAACCTCCTCTGTGATGTCACAGCCTGCTCTGTGATGGCAGAACTCACTTAGCATGTCACACAGCACCTCTGTGGGCTCACAGACCCACCCTGTGATGTCACAACACCTTCAGTGATGGAACACAGCCACCCTATAATGTCACAGCACACTCTTTGTCCTCACAGCTTGCTCTGCTCTGTGATGTCATACAGGCATCCTGTGATGTCACAGCCTGCTCTGGGATGTCACATAATAAACCTGGGATGTCACAGCCTACTATATCATGTCACAACCTGGTCTGTGATGTCACAGAATCACAGAATTGCTGGGTTGGAAGAGACCTTTTAGGTCATCAAGTCCAACCCATGCCCTAACACCACCTCAGCTCAACCATGGCACTGAGTGCCACATCCAGTCTTTTTTTAAACACATCCCATGGTGGTGACTCCACCACCTCCCTGGACAGACAATTCCAGTACTTTATCACCCTTTCCATAAAAAACTTTTTTCCTAATATAAAACCTAAATTTCCCTTGGTGCAGCTTAAGACTGTGTCCTCTGGTCCCGTCAGTTGCTGTGAGGAGAGAGACCGACCCCCACCTGACTGCAACCGCCTTTCAGGAAGTGTGGAGAGTGATAAGGTCACCTCTGAGTCTTCTCCAGGATAAACAACTCCAGCTCCCTCAGTCATTCCTCACAGGACTTGTGTTCCAGACCCCTTGTAACAGATAAGAGAATTCTCTTTGTCCATCATTAAACAGGAACTCAAGCAAAGGAAGAGGTTTTTTGTGAATAACAGGAAACCCGAGGATATGCTGACTCCTTAAGTTGACGGTACAACTAGGGTCGGGAGGTGTGTAACCATCTATGGAAAGATTGTTACAGGGTCATAAACCCCCAGCGAGGAAGAGGAGGAGAGCCTTCATCCAGACGACCACCAGAGAGCAGACGGCGACCCCCTAGCAACTGGAGGCACACGCGCAGAGTACTCCCGGAAAAGCCACAAACGCGGAAGAAGGGGGAGAATAAAGGACCGTGGGAAAAGGGAAGCGGTGTGAGCCTTGGCGGAGCACTGACTCCCCGGCTGCACCCAGCGCTGTTTGCTTGTCATTGCTTGCTGTAATCAATAAAATTCTTTATATCAATCCCTAAAGGATCAGACAAATTATTTACTTTAACTTATAACACCCGTTCCCTGCTCTTGCTGCTGCCCCATCTTCAAAGCCTCTCCCTCGGGCTCTTCCTCCCGTGCAGAGCAGCTCTCCTGGACAGGGACGGCAGATGGCACAGCTGGGAAGCAAAGGGAGCACTGAGTCAGTATGCGGACGTTTTCCTTGGCAGCAGCTGCACTTCCATCAGGGAAGGGAAGATCTCAGAGCCTCCCCAGGAGGGTTAGAAAGAAAAAGCAGCCGAGCGGGCCAGGCTGTGGTGAGCGCAGCCGCGGCGGGACTGTCCCGCAGCCCCGGCAGCCCAGCACAGCCGGCACAGCTCCCGGGCCCTGCTGGCACAGCTGCCTTGCCCAAGGACAGCCCCTGTGCCGGCCGGGGCAGCTGCGCTGAGCAGCCCCAGCACGGGCAGGGCCCGCTGCTGCCCCGCCAGGCAGTGCCCACGGCCACAGCCCACGCCACCCTCAGCTCCACCCTGCCTCCCCGGCCCTGTGGCCTCACCCGGGCTCTCTCCAGCGTGGCAGCAGCAGGTCCCCGTTCCCTGCTCTTGCTGCTGGCCTTCAGCTTCTCCCTGCTGGCTCCCGTCAGTCTCCGGCTGTCCTCAAGGTCTCCACTGCAGCTGTGGCAAAAGCGGAGGCTCTGCAACTGGTTCCAAGGCCTGGCAGAGCTGCAGTCCCGGAGCCCTCTGTGCTCCCTGCCGGCCCCCTCCATCCCCTCAGCCCCGCCATGCTCTCGGCAAACCCCCAGCCCCCTTCAGTTTCTTCAGCCCCTCACAGTCCTCTCAGCCCCTCAGTCCCTTCTGACCCATCCCGTCCCCCTAGACCCGCCACCCCTCGGCCTGTGCCACTTCCCTGTCACCTCAGTGCCACCATCGCCCTCGGCTGCCCCACAGCCCTCAGCCCCAGCAGCACCTCAGGGTCACCGTCCCTTCAGCGTCACCGCCCCCTCAGCCCCCTCAGTCTCACCGTCCTTCAGCAGCTCCTCAGGGGACAGTGCCTGGGGCCACCGGCAGCTCCCACCGCTCCAGGGACACCCGGGGCTGGAACTGCTGCTCCGCCCGGCCCGGCCGCCAGCTCGGACCCAGCACAGGGAGAGGGGACACAGGGGGCACGGGGGAAAAGCAAGAGGTGAGGGAGGAAGCAGAGCAGGGGAAGAGGTTAAAAAGAGGCCTACACCTATACAGATATCAATCTAGGTAACTAAACCCCCATATATCAATATAAATAGGCCTATCTACAAATAAAACTATATATATGTAAATGTAAATATACGCATGTATAAAGGCAACTATGGACATCTACAACTATAACTGCACATCGAAAAATATAAATATAAATATATACACCTAAAACTAAAAATAAATTAACTAGACAAATCTCTGTCTATGTAGATAGATAAATATAACTACATAAACCTACAAATACAACTACATATATCAATAAATATAACTATACACATCTATAAATATAACTAGAGACAGAGGAATTCTACCTGCCCAATGGTCACAGGCTCTCTGTCTCTTCCTGGCACACAGGGCAGCCCTCCTGGACACGTTGATCACATGGGATCTGGGAAGCCAAGGGAACACTGAGACAATTCTGGCCCTTGTTCAAGCGCCCCTTGAGCACCAATTGTCCTTCTATCAGGGACATTAAAAGATGGCCTGAAAGGCAGACTCTCACTTGGCAATTTGAAGCCTGCTCTATAAAGAACAGGGATCCTTCCAAGTTTTCAAAACGGAAGTGTGTAAAGTATTTAAGTATTCTAATAAAGTCTCAGCACCCACAGTGCAAATGGCACCCACGAGAGCTTGAAACACAGACAGTCCCAGTGACAGAGAGACCACAGTCCTCACTGAAATGGCTGAAGGCTGCTGGGGGCTGAGGTATGAACCAGACTGGGACACCCAGCTTGGTGGCACAACTCCCACAAGGTCAGGTTTATTCCCTGCTCTCTTGCCACAGCAGAGGACTCAGTGCCCAAGCCTCTGGCGAAGCGTGGAGGGCAGGGCTCGGGCAGGTTGTGCATGTGCCTTTGAACTAAAGGCACCAGGAAGCACCAACCCTGCAGACAAGAACTCAACTCTTCTTGTCTCCCTTCCTGCCAGAGGCAGGCTCAGAGCAGCCGTCTCACACCTCTCTAAACCAACGGGGGCTCTGTCCTTACCAGGCTCCTCGGGCTCTGGGGAACTGTTCTCGCAGCTCTCGGTGCCAGATGAAGTTTCCTCTGCTGCAGCCCCGTTCACAGGCTCCCCTCCTGAAGACTCAGGGGCAACATTCATATTGCCCTTGAAAGAATAATAGAAAAAAAAAGAAAACTAAAGATCATTCAGTATTTTGCTGGAATCGCATCAAGGATACGGTTACTCTCCCTCTCCATGTAACAGCGTTCAAAAGCTCTCAGCCCAGCCTCTTCCATTCCCCTCCAATGGGTTACCTGAGCAGAGGGAGACCTTTCAGGCAGGGATCTCCTGATCTCCCGGATCATTTGCTCGACGGCAAAGCCAAGATCCACTGGTGGCAATTGCTCTTCACCAGGTGCATTCCAGGCTGAGCCGGAGGCCATCGATGCTGCACAACCTGCACTGCCAGGTGGAGCGCTGGGGGCTGAAGTGCCCGAGGTGGCTGCAAGAATCCAAAGACATTGGTCACACTCCACAATGTGGCTCTGGGACACAGATCTCTGTTGCTGCCTTGGATCAACCATCACAGGAAGCAGGCAGGAAAACCAGGCAGAGAATCTTTTGCCTTTCTAGGTGCCCCTTCTAAATAAGCTTGAGAATTTTGGGCCGAGAAGGACAGAGCCTTGTGGAAAAATACTTCAAACAGTTACTTTTCATGACCTTTTGGGGAAAAGCAAGGCTACAACTCTTTTCCTACCTCGCGGGTCGTAGGCTGGGGGCTGCTGCTCCCTGTGGAGCTGCTGGAAGCTGCAGGGCTGGATCCTGAGCACCTCCCGGTCGATCGGAGGCAGCTGTCCCCCGTAGAGCTGCTGGAAGCAGCTGCGAGGCTCCTCCCGCCCGAGCGGCAGCAGCGGCTCCCCGTAGAAACCGAAGAAGCCGCAGGGCGGGATCCGTAGCAGCTCCCGCTCGGCGGGCGGCGGCCGCTCCCCATAGAGCTCCTGGAAGCGGCTCGGCCCCTCCCGCCGGGCCGGCACCGGCCGGTCCCTGTGCAGCAGGTGGAAGCCGCAGGGCGGGCGCCGGGCGAGCAGCGGCCGCTGCCCGGGGGGCGGCTGGAAGCGGCCAGGCCGGGGGCTGCGCAGCTCCCGCCCGTCCGGCAGCGTCCGCTCCCTGTGCAGCAGCAGGAAGCCGCTGGGCGGGCGCCCGGGCGGCAGCGGCGGCCGCTCCCTGGAGAGCGGCTGGAAGCGACTGCGCCCGTCCCGCCCGTGCGGCAGCGGCCGCGCCCCGGGGAGCTGCTGGGAGCCGCGGGGCGGGCGCCTGCGGCCCTCCCGCCCCGCCGCCGGCCGCTGCCTGTTGGCCGCGCTCCGGCGCCTGATGCGGAGCAGGAGGTCTGGGCGGTCGCGGCGAAAGCAGGGGTTGCCGTAGTGGAGCCAAGCCCCGGCATCGCCCGGCACAGCTGAGCCAACCCGGCCCGGCACCCTGCGGAAGCCGTAGCGGTAGAGCTGGCGCACGAAGCTGCGGAACTGCGTGGCCCTGAAGGTGTGCGGGGCCGGGCCCCGGGCGTCGCCCGGGCTGAGCAGCTCCCGCTCGAAGAGGGAGCGGTGGATGAGCAGCCCCCGGGCCCGGCTGTCCCAGCGCACGGAGCGGACGCGGGGGCTGTTCGCCAGGCGCCACAGCTTGGCGGGGAAGGCGCTGGCTCTGAGCCCGGCGGGCAGCGGCAGCTCCGCCATGGCGCCGCTCGCCGGCTGTCGCCACAACGGCCCCGGCGCAACGGCCGCGGCTGCGCCGGCGGCGCGCGGCCTGAGGGGGGCGCTGCGCTCGGGCCCGCGCGCGCCCAGCCGCACTGGGCGGGGCCGTTCCTGGGCTGTTCTTGTCAGGGGCAGTTCAAAGGCTGCAGGCGCATTGAGGAAGACATTCTACCTATTTGCATCTCCAACCTTTGAAAAGCCCTTGTGTATGAAAAGCTCTGCATCAGCACCAAAAGCTGGTCACAGTGAGACCCAGACGAATTAGCCTCAAGAGCTGCTCTTTGTTCCCTGCTCAGGGCTTGTTCTCTGATTTTGTGTGTCTGCTCCTTCCAGTGCAGGAACACGGGGAAGAGAAATTAGGATGTAAAACAAAGAAGTGGGATCCACAGGCCTGCACCTTGGTAGGTATAATAGATCTGGGATGGCCCCACATTCCTGACAAACTTGATGGGCAAGGCACTGAGGTCACTTTTGTTGCCTTCCCTTCCCCTGCCTCCCCCCTTCAGATAATCAGTTTTCTAGAAAGAGCTTTTTCTTTGTGTAGCATCTGGTGCCTCACAACCTCCAACATGACTTGTTTAGAATACGTGAATATTGCTCCTATCATCAAAACACTAGGAAAGAAGTATTTCAGGCCAATTTTGTAAGTATTTTTGTCAAGGCTTTTATGTCCTTATCTCTACACACGAGCCCAGAAACATATTATAAAAAAAAATTAAAATGTCAATCATATCTTAAACAAAAATGTTTTGCTTCAAAGCGCCAAACACCAAATCTTTCAACAAATCAGACTTCATCTAAAAGCAAAAATATAAATGAAAAACTGTCAACCACCTAATAACTACTATTAAGCAAGTATTATTTCTGGTGGCTGTCTGAGGAGTTTCTCCCATGTCAAATGCAAAATACGGATTGCTCTGAATTAGTGCATCACCAACTGTGCCTTTTCCCAAAAGACTCAACTTACTGCTGCCCAACAAAGACATCTTCAGCCACTGCTCCAGCCTGATCCCCTGGGGACAAGAGATTGCTGTGGGTTTCTGTGGGAAGGGGAGTGGCACAGGCACATCAGTGCCTGCAGACTGTGGCAGAGGGGAGGATCTGCTGTGACAGCAGGTGAACGGGAGACTGGAGAAGAGGTTTTTTCTTTCTTGTCTAAAACACTGAATTTAGAGAATGTTTTCATAAAGAATACTGTCACCGCTTTACTCTTTTTACCCCAATACTTACTAGTCCTGATAAATGTTAATTACTTCCATACATTCTGTTTCTCGGTGGTTTAATTAAAAGCACAGAGAAACTCAGTTCTTTCAGAAATGAGCTTGAAATAGGCTGTTACTTTAGAACAAACCCAACATTTTCATTGTTTCTAAGTGTTAAACTGATGTCCACCTAGGGAAACTCAGTCACTTCCAAAATGAGCTTGAAATAAGCTTTTGTTTTAAAACAAAACCAAGACTTTTTTCTTGCTAAGGGAGAACAGGAGTTTCCCAAACTCCTCCGTGGAACTAATACAGATTGTTTGAAGTATCCATTTCCTGCCAGGAGCAGAGGGATGCCAACCTGGGCAGAGTTCACACAAAGCTCATTTCAGTAGAAAGGTGATACAAGAGTGACTGGGGACGGACAGAGGGGCTTTGCAGCTCTGCTGGGGCTGCAAAGTTCAGGCTGCTGTTCACAGCTGTAAAAGGAACTCCTGCTGCTCTAGCCAAGGTTTTTGAAGATGCAGACAGTTGTCAGGGTCTGTCCGAAAATCCCTCATGTTTGCCTCACGACTGTCTCCAAGGACTGAGACCCTAGACCCTGAAAGTAGCTGTAGCCTGGCTGAGGTGGAAAGTCTGCCAAGCCTTAAGGACTGGTATGCGATGCCATGGGAACTCAGTGTGAGAACAATGGACTGGTCATGGTGGACTGAGCCCTAATCAGTTCGTCCTGTACCTTCGGTCCTGTACCCTTGGTCCTGCACTGATGCGACGGTTACAACTGGTTCCCAAAACAACGAGTCCACACCCACCATGTAGCCAGGAGAGCTGCCGCTTTGGCCAGATGCCACCCGCTTTGAGGAACCCTATAAAAGACTCAAGGAGTTTTGAGGACTTTGTCCGGACCCCACCTGGAGAAGACAGCCTATGAGCATCTCGTCAAGCTCCGAGGGCCTCGTCTCTTCAGACTGGTAGCTATAATCCCCTCCCCCTCTTTCTCTATCTTTCACTCTATCTCTTTATTTCTCTCCCACTATCGCAGTTGTTGGCACTAAATAAAAGTGCATTTTTGTTTAAGCAAAGTGTTGTGTCCCCTGCTGTGTCTTTTGTGCTTTGAGATCTCCAAAAAGAACCTGTCAGGGACCCTGCGTGCACTTGCGGACCCTGACAGTATGGAATAACATGGACATAGAAAGTGTCAGTCCTGTTGCTTGCACGCTCCTTCCTTTGTATACAAGACACATCCATGCACACCCCCATGTACAGATACATTAAAACGTCAGGGATGGACAGAGATTTCCCCCAGAGCTCTAACTTTGGCATAACTCACCTTGTAATCTGGCAGCCAGGGGATTTTTTTCCCCAGCTCTGTGTGAGAAGGTGTCCAGGAGCTGAAGGAGCAGCATTTAGAAGCAATTTCAGGATTTCTAGGCAGGAAGTGGAGCTAACAACCATCCACGTAACTCGCCGTATTCATCAGGATGTGCTGCTGGTTCTTTGGGAATATGGCCCAATGGAGACACGAGCCTTGGAAAAATCCCAGCTCTCTGTGGGTTTGTGCAAAGGGAGAGCAGCAGAAACACTTTGTGTCTGCTTTGGGGACACAAGGCCCAAGGAGCTGCGGTGGCAGAGGGTGACCTGGGCTGATGGCAGGTGAAGTCCTGGTTCATGACATCCCAGAGTGGCACAGGACAAAGCTCCAAGCACTCCCAACCCCACTGATGAAGTCTTTGTGATGCTGCACATCCTATAGGAAAAGCTGCTGTCACACAATGCACTGGGATTTGTAAGTTTCATTTTCAATACTTCAGGTCCAAGTTTCAAACTGCAATATTTTTGCACTCAAGACACAGTCGTGCACAATCCATCTCTCATCCTCCTATTGCTTCAACTCCAATTAAAAAAAAAATCCTAATATTCGAAACAAAACCCAAAGTCTTTAAAAAAAGGATGCTGAGGTCAGTCCGTAAGATGGATCCAGGCCATCAGAACATGCACAAAGTAAATGAGTTCTCCTTTTAAATAGATCAGTTACCTCTTAATCCAAAGTTACAGAATATTTTCACTACACATTTGTTTCTTGTTTTTCATATTTTTCTCATTTTTCTTTTCCTTTTTTTTTTTTAAGAAGATAACACATCCTGAAAAAGAAATGTACAGCAAAATGAGAAACATTTCTGATAAACAATGAAAATATTTACTCCTCTGTTTACTTTTCTCTGGATACCCTGAGGTAAAAAATCTAGCAGATATGAGCAGAGGTGTAAAGTGTTTGCTTTGGACTAAGCTGGAGTTCAGCACTGCTGACATCCTGCTCCAGCCCAGAGTTGCAGAATTCTTTTGCACATCTCGAGCCATGTGTTTGCAGGCACAGCACCTGCAGAGGTGACACACCAGTGCACGTGAATAACTCTGTTACTCCCTCACAGAATTTGGGCTCTGCCCCAGAACGAGATGCTCCAGCCCTTGGCTCCTGGTTCCCGTGGGGAGCAGCTCCCTTCCCTCTGGCTGAGCTGCTCAGGCAGAGCCCGGCAGCTCCTGGCCCTGCAGGGCTGAGGCTTTTCCCCGTGGCTGGGCACAGACGGATGGAGCAGCACTGCTGGACACGGGCACACAGAGGGACCAGCAGCAGCTGCCTTTGGCCACCTGAGGCTCCAAGGCCCAAACTCAGAGCAGACAGGGCTGGAAGAGACTCGCAGGCTCCCTGCTGGCTCTGCTGCCCCACTTGTGCCCACCTGGGAGCCCCCAGGGCCAGCAGGGACTTGAGATGGCAGCCCTGGGCTCCTGGAGGTTGTGCAAGGAATGGAGCTGGGGACTCCCTGTCCATGGGGAGCTTCCAGATGGAAAAGGCTGCTGTGCCCAGGCAGCTCCAAGGGCAGAGAAAGGAGGGTCTCGACCCCTGGATCCGTGCCAGTCCCACAGTCCTGGGCAGCAGCCACCGAGCGCTGGGGGAGCAGAGGGCACAGCAAGAGGGACAAAAGCAGGCAAGGTCAGAGACTGGAGAGAGCCAGACCCGGCAGCAGGAGCCGCTGCTCCATTGCACTCTTGGAGAAAGCTCTTGGCTGGTTCAAAGCGCTGAAAGGCGCGAAGGGCAGAGAGGAGACCACCCCAAACACTGCTCCTGTTTCCACAGCCTCCCCTCTCCGTGTCCCAGAAGGAATTGGATGGACTGTGTTCTTCTCCCCGAGTCATCCGGTTCAGCACGAGCAGCTGAGCACCAGGAGCTGAAGGAGCTGAAGCCTCAGGCCTCAAGAGCTGGGCCTGAGGAGACTTTCTGAGCAAATGAATGCTGCTAACATGGACCTGGCTGAATGCAGCAGATGGAATCATGGAATCACAGAATCCTTTCTGTTGGAAAAGACCTCTGAGCTCATCCAGTCCAGCCGGTCACCCAGCAGTGTCGCGCCCAGCACTAAACCACGTCCCTGAAGTGCCAAGGCCTGGACAACAGCCCTGAGTGAGGCCCTGAGCCAAAGGTGGCCTCTGGATGAACCTTCCAACCAAAGGTTATCTTTGTATCTGCTCACTAATGAAATATGCATGGTCATTAGCGCTGTGATAGATGTATCCACTCATTAGTGAAACATGGATTGACCTTTCTGTGTTTAGAAGCCAGACAAGGCCATGAAATCTGACATCTGGCCTTGTCTGGGGCTGAATGGTCAAAGTCACCTCCCTTGGTTCCTCTTGGGCCCTGGCCAGGCTTTGGGAGGAACCCAGGGGGAGGATGAAACCAGATGTTCCCGCACCAGCAGCGCTGTCAGTTTGTTCATTCAGCACTGTCAGAGCTGGGCCCTCTCCCAGCGAGGCTGGAGCCCCACCTGTGGCTGGAGGCACCTGCAGGAATTCCCAGTGTCCAGGAGTGGCTCTGCAGCCCTTGGCTGTGACAGCTTCCCCAGCTGCTGTGTGGATCTGGGGCATGGTAAAGCCTGAGGGTAACTGCTGCTGGATCTTTCTTAATCACTGCTGCAATCTCTGGTGCTGCTGGCTGGGTGCATTGCCGAGCTGCTCCTTTTGGGATTCTTTGCTGCTTTGAGCTACAGTCAATGACACTGAGTCCTTCAGTTGGTGTCTGTGTCTTTGGTGCTGACCCTGCCCACTGGGGAAACAAAACTGGCACAGTCTGGCCAGATCACAACAAAATGTCACTTTTTAAATGTAAATGTGAGGAATCAGCTGTTGTTGATGTCGGCGAACCCAATGGGAAGAATGATGATGTCTGACTTAGTTCACAAGGCTGAATAATTTCTTTATTATAATTATGCTATGATACATTAATATACTATATAAAAGAAAATACTAAAAACTACATGCTACTTTCTCTAACTATCATATCTAACTCACTCCCAACTCGTGGCCCTGTTCTCCAGAGTCCAGACACAGGTGGATCTGATTGCCCATCAAGCCCAAACAATCCACAGTGATCCAACCAGGCATTCGCTCCAGGTAAACAATTCTCCAAACACATTCCACAAGGAAAAAACAAGGAGCAGAAATAGAAATTCTTTTCTCTTTCACTTCTCTCTGTGCACCTTTATAAAAATCCTGAGAGAGAGATTAATGTGCTTGCCACACTTGGATGAGATGGAGCCCCAGGAGCAAGAGAGGCAGATGCTTCCCATGCCCAGCCCACAGGCAGAGTGTGTACCCTGACGCCAGGCTGGGGCTGGGCTGGATGGCCCCGCTCAGGGACACGGTGCCCGGAGTGAGCCTTGGATTATGGTGGCACAAGCACCACCCCCGGCCTGCCCTGCGCTGTCCGGGGGCCATGCCAGCCCTGCCAGCCCTGTCCCAGCCTCTGGGGCCCAGCTGCCAGCCCACCTGGGCCACTGCTGGCAGCAGAGTCCAGCTCTGCTGCATCCTTTCTGCCAGGACTGATGGAGATGGTGGCCACAGATATGACCCCTCTGTAAATATGTTCTGAAGCTTAGAGGTTTTCTGTAAATATGTTTGGAAGCTTGTTAGGCTGTAGGCACCCATGTAAATATGCTTTGTAGATTGTTACTCTATAGGCTCCCATGGAAACATGTTCTGTAGATGGTTGTGGTTAAAAGGATTGTTACAATGAAACATGTTCTGTGAATCCTAGGTTTTGCCGATTTTTGGAAAAAATATACTGTTTAAAATCTCACTTCTCTTTGCAATTCCTTTGGGCGCAGGCAACGTTTGCACAGTTGTGGTTTCCACTTGTTCTGGGTTCCCGGGGCTGGAGGTCCCTGGGGGTGCTGGCACGGCCAGCCCGGGGCTGGGGGTCGCTGTGCACAGGGGGTCCCACTGACAGCACTCCTGGCACTGGGCACTGCTGCTGTTGCTGGGCTGGGGCAGAGCAGTGTCCCCAGGAGCAGAGCTGTCAGCAGCAGAGAGGGGGCTCTGACAGCAGTGGCCCCTGCAGCAATGCCCCAGAGCAGGCAGGAACCCCTCAGCCACTCTTGCTGCTGGAGCCACGGGGACTCCTGGGCCGAGAGCCAGCATCAGGCCACTGTTGCCGCAGGCGGTGAGGGAAGACAAGCACACAACCAATATGATTGATAAGCAAGCTCCAGTTTATTCAAAGATCCAGTCAGTTTATATAGTCTTTTGCGAGTCACATCAGCAACAAGCTCTCACTGGTCAATTCATAAAGGTGCATTGTTTTATGTTCTTCTACGTGTGGTTTCAGCTGTAGCTAAGTTTTTCATCTGCTAGCTTTTTACTTTGCTAAGTCCATCTTGTTTTACATCCTGTTCTTGTACAACTCATATCTCAAGGATATTCTGCCTTTTGCTATCTGTACTTGCACAGTGTACTGTTCACAGGCCAGTGCTGTTTCCCAGGCCAGTTTCCCAGGCCAGAGCTCCTCCCGGGCACAGAGCTCAGATCTGGGGTCTCAAACAGAGGATTGATGGAATAACTGTTCCATCGATCCATGACCCTGTTCCTGCAACCATTCCTCAACAATTCCCCCGTTTTTCTTTTGTACAAGCATTGTTTGTTTGGTAACTGATGAAGCAATTTGATGCATGACTCTCTGCAAGCACGCACAAATACATGGCAATAAACATACAAACAGCAAAATCACTAAAACAAGCATAATCAAATATTGAATGATAGAATGAAACCATGGTCCCAGGCCCAAGGATTTTAGCCAGTCATCTAATCCAAATCCATCTGCTTGTTGTAACTGAGTAGTAAGCCTATGCAATTCACTGATTTGCTTATGTATTGACTTTGAATGATCAGACAAATTCATGCAACACATACCTTCAAAATCTTCACAACCATGTCCCTGGGCCAATAGTAAAAAATCAATAGCAGCACGATTTTGTAAAGTAGCGTGCCTAACAGAGTCAACATCCAGCTAAAGATTAGACAATGCAGCAGATGTAGCATTAGTCTGTTTGGCAAGCCAGCAACCTAATCTGTTCAGTGTAGCTTGTGCCTTTGCTGCTGCAGCGCCAGGAACAAAAATAGCTGCAGTTACAATTGCTCCTGGGGACCAAAACTTTATATCATCTCTACAATCACTCTGAAATGCATGGGTCAACCTTGTTTGTCTATGATGTCGGGATACTTTTAATATCATAGACATATTTGGTGTCAATAAAGACAGTCATCCAATAGTACAGGGACCTCCTTTAAGTCTAGAAGGAATACCAGACCAAGCACGATCTCCACAAATGAGGAAATACCCAGTAGGTAGCTGCAGTGGAGATGTAGAGGAAACTAAGACATGTGCTGAAGTGTAATTACAGCAATAAGAGGAATTTCTATATATTGGAAGGCTGGAATTTGCTGAAATCGAATACCTGCTGTTGAGATTCTGTTGCTGTACACTAGTCCAATTAAAAATAATGCATGCATCAGCCTTCACTGATCCCAAAAGCTCTAACTCCTGTGGCCCAAGAGGAGCAAGAGAAAGGTAAGGAACCCAAGAATCCCAGTTATCCACATTATATTGAGGCTGTGTTACCTTACAGGTTGATATCTTCTGACGGCAAGGCCAATTTTCGACAGGTACTCCTACTAGACAGGTAGAAAATGGATTTCCAGGTGAAGATAAAGAC
The DNA here is from genome assembly GCF_031753505.1 of Anomalospiza imberbis. Taxonomy (NCBI): domain Eukaryota; kingdom Metazoa; phylum Chordata; class Aves; order Passeriformes; family Viduidae; genus Anomalospiza; species Anomalospiza imberbis. The sequence goes on along the minus strand of NC_089719.1, from coordinate 1,089,625 downwards.
AGACAGATAGTACTCTGGTTTGTCAAATTAGCCAAAGTGACCCATATTTGGTTTTGGTTGTGTAGGAACCCAAGCATCAGCATATAACAAAATTAACAGTAGCAAAATCAAAGGTATCATTCTGTCTAGAAATAGTGTCCTCCTTCTAGGTTATGCTTAGTCCAAAGAACATTAGTCTTTAAAACATCATTTAGTTCCTGACAAATAGGCTCAAGCCGTAGTCATCATCAGTGGAGCCTTCGTTCATCGGCGGAGGTGTCAGCGGTGGCTGTGGAGGTGCTGGAGGTGGCCGTGTTGTAGCTGGACATGTCCACTTGCTAGGAACCCACAAGGGACCTGTAGGTGTGGATACACATATAGGACCTCTACCCATGTAATTTACAGGTGCTGGTTCTGACTAAATCCCTGTAGCAGGATGTCTATACATTACAGTTATTGATTTTTCTGCACCATTTTGTTTTGCAAGTGTCCCATGTACAAATGCAGGGGGCATATCATGAACTCCAAATATACAAAGATGATTTAAATTGAACAACACTTTTGCCAATCTCTCCTGTGGATCAGTAATTGTTTTAAATTTTGCAAGGTATTGTTTTAAAGTTTGATTTGCCCTTTCTACAATGGCTTGACCTGTGGGAGAGTGTGGTATACCTGTAACATGCTTAACACCCCATAATTGCAAAAAGCGATTAACTTTCTTCCCTACATATGCAGGTCCATTATCTGTTTTGATAACTCCAGGTACCCCTAAAATAGCAAAACACAGTGTTAAATGTTGGATGACATGAACTGCTTTTTCTCTAGCTTGTGGAGAAGCCCAAATGAAATGACTGTAAGTGTCAATAACTACATCGACATAACGTAAACGCCCAAATTCAGCTAGATGAGTCACATCCATTTGCCACAATTCATTAGGGCCTAAACCTCGAGGATTTACCCCCAGGCTGAGACCCGGTCCATTGTGATGACTGCAGTCTGGACATGCTCTGACAATTCCTCGGGCTTCTTCCATTGTAATATCAAAGCAACGCTGTAGCCCTTTTGCATTTGGATGAAACGAGGCATGGGCATTGCGTGCTTTTGTGAAATTGTCCATAGGCACGGTTATTGACACCAGTCTATCAGCATGAGCATTACCTTCCCCTAATCCTTCCACCCACTTATGACTCCTGATGTGAAAAATAGCATATGGAGCAGATCTTTGTCGTATTGCAGACTGCAACTGTGCGAAAAGTGCATTCAAGCGCTGATTTTGCACTTCTCATAACAGAGCATCCTCAATACGCTGCGTTACCCCAACTGCATACAAAGAATCAGACACAACATTTATAGGATCATGCATCCATCGACAAAATGCACACACAATTGCTGAAAGTTCCAATGTCTGTAGAGTATCTGATTCTTGTCCTTTTATTATGACATGATTCCATTGCCCCTGTTCATTCCAGGTAAGGGCAGCTTTTCGAGATTTGCGACCTGCATCTGTAAACACAGTAACAGCATTAATCAATGGTGTTTCCCAATATTTTGGCTGTAATAGCCAATTTTGTGGGGACACCCAACGTAAAATAGGTGAAGACAATGGTAACAATTGAATTTCAGCATTAGAGTCTAAAATGCTAGCTTGTAATTCAGGAGAATGTTGCAAAAACCAGTTTAAATCAGCCTGTTTTATCGGAACAAAAATTCTTTGTGGCTCTTCCCTTGTAATCTGTACCACGCGTTTCCGGCCTTTTCGAATCAAGAGTGCAAGTGCCTCCACGCGTGGTTGAATAGAATTGCTAGGCTGTAAAGGTCCAAACACCCATTCTAACGCCTTTGTATCCTGCTGTTTTCCTCTTTTACCTTTTAACTGCTGAGTGAGAGCACCCATAAGGTGTTTTGGATGAGACAGAATAGTAATGTCTATAGGTAAGTCAGGATTTCTACGATCAACAGCTCTTTGGGCCACAGTATCAGCAATATTTGCCACAACTGCACGCTGCCTATCAATCAATTGAATAGGTGCAGTGGGATCTGTACCTTTTAGCAATGGTCTTAATTCATCAAGTTCGTCATTTGAAATACCAACAACTGGACGGAGCCACTGAATGTCACCCATAAATCGCTGCATATCATGCAGAGTGTGCAAATCGAGTTGCAGGGCAACCTTTTGTGGTTGAATGTGCATATCAGAAATTACCCAGCCCAAATATTTCCAGGGTGCAGAACATTGAATTTTCTCTGGGGCAACACATAAATTGTGATTATGTAGTTCTGTGAAAATAAAGGCCTCTTGCTGAGCAGTAAATGGAGCTTCCTGTGCAAACAAAATATCATCCATGTAATGGTATATCATCATATCAGGACAAGCAGTTCGAATGGGCAGTAAGGCAGCATCCATAAAAAATTGACACAGTGTAGGACTGTTGCGCATTCCTTGAGGAAGGGTCACCCATTCATACCGACTTGCAGGTGCCTCACAATTCAGGGAAGGTAATGTAAGTGCAAATGATTTAGTATCATTTGGATGGATGCTAATTGTAAAGAAACAGTCCTTTAAATCAATGATAAGGAGGTTCCAGCCCTCAGGTAACATGGCTGGATTTGGGAGGCCTGGCTGTAGTGCCCCCATTGCCTCCATTTGAGCATTGACTGCACGTAAATCATGAAGCAAACAAAATTTACCAGATTTCTTTTTGATTACAAATATTGGAGTGTTCCACGGACTAGTAGAAGGTTTAATATGCCTCTGATTCAATTGTTCATTAACTAGAACATGTGCTTGTTGCAGGCTTTCTCTTTTTAGCGGCCACTGCTCGATCCATGCTGGATCATCAGATTTCCAGGTTAGGTGGATCGGGAAAGCCCAAGTAGTGACCGCTACTAAAAACGATCTTTTGTCACCAGGCGAGCTCCTAATTGTATAAGGATATCTCTGCCAATTAATGCTTCAACTTTAGGTGGTAATGGCATAACAGTAACAAACTGCACACAAGTGCGACCATCCAGTAATAAACTAATTTTGTCCTTACTGCGGCAAACTGAAGCAGAACCCTACCCCCTCAACCCCAGCAATCATAGGGGAAAGTGACCAAGAGGTAGGGCAACAGTCCTTGCTGATGACAGTGATGTCTGCTCCAGTATCGAGGAGTGCCATTAGCTGCAGCTTTTGATGACCATTCTCCAAAATAACAGGAGCTTTGGGCCGCTCCTCCATGGGAAGACAAAGAAGTGCCATACCTCCTGTAGGTCCAAATCCTGCCGACACCCTTTGTTGCTGTATGGTGGTCGAGGCAGCTTCTGTCAACTGTAATGTAGGCACTAGCTGAGCGATTTTACTGCCCTTAGAAATAAACAAAGGAGGATAAAATGTCATAGCAACAATAAGAATTTCACCCGTAAAATCAGCATCAATAACACCAGGTAACACAAAAAGACCCTTCAAACCAGCAGATGATCGACCTAAAAGAAGAGCACCACAAGGTTTATCTTTGTGCATTACCGGTCCCTTGACCCCAGCAGGGATTTTTACAGGCTTTTGATCAATCAGGGTAATGTTTATTGTGGTTGCCAGGTCCAGGCTGAGGCTCCCTCTGGTGGCTGGCTGGAGAGAGCTGGCTGGCTGCAGTTGTCTGGAGCATTACACACGGGAGCCGCCATTGGGATCTTTGCGCCGCGGCCCTTCGCGCTCCGTGTTGCGTTTCTTGATCGCCTACAAACTTGAGTGGAATGGGAGTTCACAGAACATTTGTTACACCATACTGTCTTTTCTCTGCAGTTGCAACAAAAGTGTCCCATTTTCCCACACCGGTAACACTTTATACGAGGTTGTTGTTTAAACTTATTTGTCGGTTGTAATGGAGTCAGGGCAGCAAAGGCGTGTGTTTGGGCTTGCACCAAATCTTCCCCTACATCCCTGAGTGCTTCTACTAACATTGCCTGAGGACCTGCAGGAACCCTCGACATTCTTTCTAGCATTTCCTCCACTGTTGCATCAATGCTCATTGTGTTAAGAATACTTCTAGTAGAGGTATTACAATTTTCTAAAACACCCTGTCGTAATAGGGTTCTCTTCATGAAGTCTTGTACATTAGCCAAATTGATAGCTTCGGTCACCCAATCCACAAAGGAAGTAAAAAGCTCATTTCTGCCTTGCTTAATAGACATAGAAGAAGGAGATACTGGTTTTGTCCTAACCTTGGAGATTGCTTCTCTAGTTAATGGTATGGTAGCTTTTCATACTTTAGCCCCTACTTGTGCCTGCATTTCAATTGTAGTGAATTGCCCAACACTTATTAATTGTTCAACAGTTATCCCAAATAAGGGGTCATTCTGCTGTTGTGGAGTCTTTGCAAAATGATTACATAATTTATGCTAGTGGGCTTGCCACAGCATTAACTGAGACTGTGTCATAATTATTCTTATGATACTTTTAATATCTTTTGGAAGAAGTAAACCTGAGCCCCATATGGAATTAAGCATTTGCTTTGCAGGTTCCCCGTGTAGCCCACAGTCATTAACTGTGGCTCTCCATTGTGAAAGCAATTTCCAATCCACAGGATGATAATTGGTTGTTTCTCCCCCTCCTTCATTCGGTGTATAAGCAACAGGAAAAGCTTGGCAATCTATGTCAGAAATAGTAGAACACGTCATAATCTTTATTACTTATTGCTTCTTTTTGGATACTCAACCAATTCATTCTGTGTATTCCTGGTAAATTTTTAGGATGTTCTTGCTTAAAAGGATTACTAGCAGATGTCACTAAAACTCTTTTGTGGCTGTTCTGAACAGTTTCATCCTGCAGCTGCTTTCTTTTAGCCTGTGGAAGTCTTTCACCATTTATTACTGATTGTTCATTCCCGGGGAGGGGATCTGTGGCTGACTGAGCAGCATTAAAGGCAGGATTAAAAGCAGGGGGAGCAGTAGGTTGCTTATCACTCGATCTGCTCTTAATTTCAATAATATTTCTTACTGGAGGAATAGGATTGTAATCAACCTCTAAAGAATGCATTCCTGGTTTAACCCCTTCTAAAGTGGCAGTAGCAACAGCAGAAACTTTCTTTTCTGCTTGATACATCTGCAAACAATTTATGACTGATCACCACGACCTCATTAGCTTTCGGGCAGCCTTATCATCATCAATCACCTTAAACTAAAGAATATTCTCTAATTCATGCCACTCTTTCTCATCAAAGAGATCCTCCGAGGCTTTAAATAAGCCTTGAGCCCGACCATAGGTGTACAAAGCTGGCGGATCTTTATCTAAATCTATGTCAGCTAAATCACGTTTCTGTAAGTAATTGAAGAGCTACTTCGCTTTCCATAATCTGACCCTTAAGTGCAGCCTTTGTACCTTGCAAGCCGGCAGCTCTTCCCCAGACGGCGCGTCTTATCCTTGTACAACTCATATCTCAAGGATATGCTGCTTTTTTGCTATCTGTACATGCACAGTGTACTGTTCCTAGGCTAGGCACAGTGCTGTTTCCCAGACCCAGACACAATGCTGTTCCCAGGCCAGAGCTCCTCCCAGGCACAGAGCTCAGGTCTGGGGTCTCAAACAGAGGATTGCTGGAACAATTGTTCCATCAATCCATGACCCTGTTCCTGCAGCCATTCCCCAACACCTGGTGAAGCTGTGACAGCTCCTGGTGAAGGTGTGTCCTCCTCTGCTGAAGATGTGACAGCTCCTGTACCCATCTACAATATGCTAAAAATTGTAAATCCCAAACTTCTCACCCATGTGACATACTAAACTACACTCTACAATCCCTAAAATCCCTAAATGCTCGTTACCCTGGGGGGATGCTGTGTCAGTGTTCTCCTTCCTCAGCCCCGGGGATGCTCCGCTGGTTGCCCTGGTCCTCCCGGTTCCATCGTCCTCGCTCCAGGGCGATGCTCCGCCGCTCTCGGTGCTCACTGCCCCATGGGATGCTCTGGCGGGGTCCTCCCCCCTATCCCCAGGGCATTCCTCGCCGCTGTCCGTGGCCAGAGGTGGCTCCGGGGCGCTCCCGGGTCTCTGACGCCGCCACCCCAAGGCGGGGAGTGGGCGGGTCTCACATGGGGGGAGTCCCAGCCCCATTCTGGGGATCCCAGGCCCATAGGGAGGGGTCTCTGGGGGTCCCTCTCCCATTTCTGGGGGTTGTAGGTTCATGGAGATGGGTCTGTGGTGGTTCCAGTCCCATGAGGATGGGGCTCTGGGGGTACCAGCACCATTTTGGGGGGTTTTAGGTTAATGGGGAGGTTTCTCTGGAGGTCCTAGCCCCATTTCTGGGGTTGCCAGTCCATAGGGAGGGGCCTTCTGGGGGTCCCTAGACTATGGGGAAGGGTCTGTGTGCTCCCAGTCCCACTTTTGAGGGGGAACTTTGTGATTTGTGTGGGTGGCGAGCGACCCGTGGGAACAGCAAAGATCAGCCACAGAATTTAATAAGATTTTTTGCCAATTTTACTTTGGAAAACACCTTACCTTTGGAGGATGTTCCGGTGGGGGTCCATGCTCCTTCTGCCTGATCCTGGCACTGTCTTCGTCGTTGGCTCATGGGGATGCTCTGCTGGTGTCCTCCCTCCTCACCCCGGGGCATTCCCCGCCGCTGGCCGCCGTCCATGGCCGGAGGTGGCTCCAGGGCGCTCCAAGTTGCTGAGGATGTCAGCAGCCCCCACTGAGGCCATCCCTGCCCAGAGACCGTGGGGGAATGGGCAGACAAGGAGAGCGTCCCTGGGGCTGGGGCAGCAGAACTCAGAGGCACCAGCGGCTCCAGCTGGGAAATGGAGTGTGGAATGTGGCTGTGAAAGCCCTGCCTGGGCTGTGCCAAGCAGAACACACAAGCCCTGACTCCCATCCCCCAAACAACTCTCTCAAGGAGACATTTAAGAGGAATTACAATTGTTTGTGTCCTCTGAGTTGGATGCACTGGAGAAATACCAACAAGAGATTCTCCGGAGCTCAAAACAATAAAACAGCCTTTATTGGGAACTTTAGAAGATCAGAGAAACTTCGGCAAAAGGTTTAGCGTGACATTCAATGAACAAAATACACTTTTCAATGCATTCACTTGGCCCATTCAAATTCACAAACTCTAAGCCTTTTCAATTTTAGGTTAATCAAAATTTGCAAGGGGACAAAAATAGAAGAACTAGACACAGAAAGAGAAAGACAAATAAGATGCAGAGAAGCACAAACTCAGCTACCAACTCCTGGATTCCAGCATTGGTTCAGATGGAAATTCCAAGAGGAGGTAGGGTCAAGATGTGTGCTTGCCTTGTGGTCAGCCTTAAATACCCCTTGGTGTTCCTGGGCCCTTCCCCAGGTGGGACTTGGGGTCATTTGGTCACTCAGGAGCTGGGCTGGGGGCTCCAGAGGTGGCTGTGGAGCATTGCCTGTGCTGTGCCAGGGACTGGCAGACACTGCTGGGCTGGGATAGAGGCTCTGGGGGGATTGGGGTTCCAGGGCAGGGCAGGGCTGGGGTTCCAGGGCAGGGCAAGGCTGGACCTGCCCCTTCCTCCCCACACAGGAAATGTTTCCAGCCAACAATCTCCTCCAGTCTGTCACAACAGGCAGTGTTGGAGGTGGAACCCCAATTCTGGCCATGAGCACCTGGATGAGAAGGAGAGTTCTTTTCCATAGCAATGAAAGCCCCAGGTCTCAGCTCATTTCTCATTTGATTGCCGAGAGTTTGTTTGGTTTTGTTGTTTCTTTGTTTCCTTGGTGTGCCTGAAGTGTCCAGTCAGGAGCAGAGTGACTCTTGCCAAGGAACTTTGTGGTGCTGTCACTTAATATTAAATCTGGTTTTTGCTGATCCCTTGCTGGGGATTTTTTCAGCGCTCTCAAGCCCTCGTTGGTAACAGGGTGAAGGAGCCCTGGCCCAGGCTCTGGCCCTGGGGGACACGGGGACGCTGCCGGGGGGTCCCTGTCCCCCTGTCCCACCCCCCACAGCCCCAGCCCCCGTCCCCGTGTCAGGCTCTGGGGTCGATCTCGTGGAACATCCTCTGGGGGAGGCTGCGGCGCTGGGGGCGGGGGGACCCGGGGGGACAGGGGACCCCGCTGTGCACGAGCAGAGTTGGACTTCTCTGGGGGAACTGGGAGGGGGAGCTGGGGTGGAGTGACCTCCCCAGTGACCTCACACAGTCCCTGTGATGTCACACAGACTCTGTGATGTCACACAGCCCACTCTGAGATGTAACAGGCCTCCTGTGATTTCATACAGGTGTCCTGTGAGGTCACAGCCTGCTCTTTGAGGTCCCAGTCTGCTCTGTGATGACAAAAATCTGCCCTGTGATGTCACAGCCCAGCCTGTGATGTCACAGACACCCTGTGATGTCACAGCCAGCTCTATGATGTCACAGCCACCTTTGTGATGTTATGCAGCCTCGCTGTGATGTCACAGCCTGCTCTGTGATTTCACAGTCAGCTCTGTGATGTCACAGCCCACTCTGTATTGTCTCAGCCTTCTCTGTGACATCACACAGCTGCTCTGTGATGTCACAGAGCCCTTTTCTATGATGGCAGAGTCGTCTCTGTTACCTCACAGCCCATTCTGTGATGTCACACAGCCAGCCTGTGATGTCACAGCTGACTTTGTGACATCACAACCTCCTCTGTGGTGTCACAGCCTGCTCTGTGATAGCAGAACTCACTTAACATGTCACACAGCACCTCTGTGGGCTCACAGACCCACCCTGTGATGTCACAACACCTTCAGTGATGGAACACAGCCACCCTATAATGTCACAGCACACTCTTTGACCTCACAGCTTGCTCTGCTCTGTGATGTCATACAGGCATCCTGTGATGTCACAGCCTGCTCTGTGATGTCACATAATAAACCAGTGATGTCACAGCCAACTATATGATGTCACAACCTGGTCTGTGATGTCACACAATAACAGAATCACAGAATTGCTGGGTTGGAAGAGACCTTTGAGATCATCAAGTCCAACCCATGCCCTAACACCACCTCAGCTAAACCATGGCACTGAGTGCCACATCCAGTCTTTTTTTAAACACATCCCATGGTGGTGACTCCACCACCTCCCTGGACAGACAATTCCAGTACTTTATCACTCTTTCCATAAAAAACTTTTTTCCTAATATCCAACCTAAATTTCCCTTGGTCCTGCTTAAGACACTGTCCCCTGGTTCTGTCAGTTGTTGTGAGGAGAGAGACCGACCCCCACCTGACTGCAACCACCTTTCAGGAAGCTGTAGAGTGATAAGGTCACCCCTGAGTCTTCTCCAAGCGAAACATCCCCAGCTTCCTCAGTCGTTCCTCACAGGACTTGTGTTCCAGACCCCTCACCAGCCTTGTTGTCCTTCTCTGGACACGCTCCAGCCCCTCCATGTCCTTCCTAAGTTGGGGAGCCCAGAACTGGACACAGCACTCGAGGTACGTTGCCAATACAGGGGAAGAATGCCAAGCACACCAGTGCCAAGTACAGAGGAAGAATGACCTCCCTGCTCCTGCCGGCCACACCATACCTGGTCCAGGCCAGGAGCCATTGGCCTTCTTGGCCACCTGGGCACCCTGCTGGCTCATGTCCACCCTGCTGTCGACCAGTGCCCCCAGGTCCCTTTCTGCCTGGGCACTGTCCAGCCACGCCGTCCCCAGCCTAGAGCATTGCAGGGGGTTATTGTGGCCAAAATGCAGGACTGGGCACATGGATTTATTAAACTTCATCTTATTGAACTCTGACATCTATCCAGCTGTTCCAGGTGTCCCTGCAGAGCCCTCCTACCTTCCAACAGATGGACACACGCTCCCAGCTCAGTGTCATCTGCAGATTTACTAATGAAACCCTCAATCCCCTTATCCATGTGGTCAATAAAAATATTGAACAGAGCTGGCCCAGCACAGAGCCCTGAGGGACAGCACTGGTGACTGTCCCCAGCTGGATGCAGCACCGCTCACCACCACTCTCTGGGCCGGCCATCCAGCCAGTTCTCAACCCACCACAGAGTGCTCCTGGCCCAGCCGTGGGCTGCAGCTTTTCCAGGAGTGTACTGTGGGAGACAGTGCCAAAGGATTGGCTGGATTCCAAATAGACACATCCACAGCCTTTCCTGCATCCACCTGGAGGGTCACCTGGTCATAGAAGGAGACCAGGTTGCTCAAACACAACCTAGCCCTCCTAAACCCCTGCTGGCTGGGTCTGACACCCTCGCCATCCTGCAAGTGCTGTGTGATGACACTCAGTGTGAACTGTTCCATGACCTTATGAGAGCGGCTTGGCAAGCTCATCTGCCAGCTCCCTCATCAGCCTGGGGTGGATCCCATCTGGTCCCATGGATTTATGAACAACCAAGCAGCTCAGCAGTTCTCTGACTGCCTCCTCTCTGATAATGGGTGCACCATTCTGCTCCCTGGCACCATCAACCAGCCCAGGAGGACAGTTGTCCCGAAGGCAAATCATCTTCTCACTAAAAACTGAGGCAAAAAATGGCGTTAAGCACCTCTGCCTTCTCCTCATCTGCAGTTATTAAATTCCCTTCCACATCTAATAAAGAACAAAGGTCGGTCTTACCTTTCCTTTTACCATTGATATATTTGTAAAAGCATTTTTTATTATTCTTTACAAAAGCTGCCATTTTAAGTTCAAACGGAGCTTTGGCTTCTATAATTTCTTTCCTATATACCCTAGCAAGACCCTTAAATACTTCTGGAGAGACCTGCCCCTCCTTCCAAAGATGATACATCCTCTTTTTATTTATAAGTTCCTTCAAAACCTCATTGCTCATCCAGACTAGATGTTTCTCTCATCGACTCATCTTTCGGCACACGGGGACAGTGTGTTCCTGAGCCCTTGAGATATCTGTTTTGAAGCTTGCCCACCTTTCCTGAACTCCTTTGTTTTTAAGGGCTGCTTCCCAAGGAACTCTCTGAATAAGTCTCCTAAATAGGCCAAAGTCTGCCCTCCAGAAGTCCAATGTAAGAGTCTTATTAGTGTTCCTCCTGACTTCACCAAAATATTGAGAATTCTATAATTTCATGATCACTGTGCCCCAAGTGACCTCCAACCAGTACATCTCCCACCAGCCCTTCTCTATTTGAAAACAGCAGATCCAACATAGTCCCTCTCCTGGTGGGCTCACTCACCAGCTACGACAAAAAATTGTCCTCCACAATCTCTAAAAATTTCCTGGTCTGCCTTTTTTCAGCTGTATTGAGTTCCCAGCAGATGTCCAGCAGGTTGAAGTCACCTACAAGAACAAGGGCTGATGATCCAGAAACATTCTCTAGCTGCTTATAGAATGAGTTGTCCACCTCTTCCCAGCTGGGTGGACGATAACAGACTCCCAGTAGGATGTCAGCCTTGTTGGCCTTCCCCCTAAGTCTCACCCATAGACATTCAACTCCATCATCATGAGTTTCAACATTTGTAGCATCAAAAGCCTCCCTAATGTAAAGGGCCACCCCTCCACCTCTTCTCCCTTTCCTGTCTTGCAGCCATCCAGTGCAGCGCTCCAGCCATGTGAGTTGTCCCACCCTGTTTCTGTGATGGCAATTACATCATAGCTCTGGAGCTGCACCATGGCCTCCAGCTCTTCTTGTTTGTTACCCATGCTGTGTGCATTGGTGTACATGCACCTCAGCTGGGCTGCTGATTTCACCCCTAACTCAGGCTTACCACCCACGAGCCTGCTTCCAGACAAACCAGCTGCATCCCCTCCCCTTCAGAGCTAGTTTAAAGCCCTCTCAACAAGTTCTGCCAGTTCATGAGCTAAAATTCTTCTGCTCTTCACAGAAAGATGGAGCCCATCTGGTCCAAGCAGGCCAGGTGCTGTAAAAGTTGCCCCATGATTAAAGAATCCCAAATTTGGCCAATGACACCAACCCTTGAGCCACTCGTTGATAATGTGAGCTCTCCTATTGCTTTCACCATTTTTCTCAGACTCCAAAGGGACTGAGGAAAAGACTGTCTGTGCCCCTGTCCTATTAACCACCTGACCCAATGCCCTAAAGTCCCTTTTAATTGCTCTGACACTCCTCTTTCAAATCTCATCACTGCCAGCCCAGGGTATCAGCAGTGGGTAATAATCAGAGGGCTGAATCAGCCCAGGCAGTGTGTCAGTGATATCCCGTACCCGGGCCCCAGGGAGGCAGCAGACCTCTCTGTGGGGTGGGACTGGTCGACATATGGGGCCCTCTGTTCCCCTCAGGAGGGAGTCACCCACCACGATTACCCTTCTTTCCTTTTTGATGTTAGAGGTGCTGATCTGTCTCACAGATGAATCATGATTGGGAGGCTCACTGGGCAGATAGTTTTCTTCTAAACCATCTGGCTGACTCTCCAGATCCAGGGGATCATACTGACTCTGAAGTGGCCCCTGGCTTGGGAGAGGGCTTTGGGAGGGATTTTTATTATTACCTCCTCGAGTAGGTACCCACTCCCACTCCCCTTCATCAGCCAGGTGTCCTTCTATAGCCTGACAGTGGGAGGTGTGGGAGACAGCGGGAACCAAGGAGAGCATTGCTGCCCTGCCAGACCTCATGGAACCAAGGATCCATTGTGACACTGCAGGGCCCTGGGGCACCACGGTGCCATTTTGACACTGCAGGGCCCAAGGATCCAAGGGACTTAGTGGCACCAGAGGGACATTGTGACACTGGGAGGCCTCACAGAATCATGGAGATCATTGGGACACTCCGGGGCCTCATGGAACCATGGTGACACCAAGTTGTCTGGGGGTGTTGATCTGCTGGAAGGCAGGAGGGCTCTGCAGAGGGACCTGGACAGGCTGGATCCAGGGCCCAAATCCAACAAGGTGAGGTTTAACAAGTCCAAGTGCCGGGTCCTGCACTTTGGCCACAACAACCCCTGCAGAGCTACAGGCTGGGGACAGAGTGGCTGGACAGCAGCCAGGCAGAAAGGGACCTGCAGGGACTGATGGACAGCAGGCTGGACATGAGCCAGCAGTGTGCCCAGGTGGCCAAGAAGACCAATGGCTCCTGGCCTGGATCAGGAATGGTGTGGCCAGCAGGAGCAGGGCAGTGATTCTTCCCCTGTGCTCAGCACTGGTTGGGCAGCACCTCGAGTGCTGTGTCCAGTTCTGGGCCCCCTAATTTAGGAAGGACCTGGAGGGGCTGGAGCATGTCCAGAGAAGGGCAAAAAGGCTGGTGAGGCGTCTGGAGCACAAGTCCTGTGAGGAGTGGCTGAGGGAGCTGGGGTTGTTGATCCTGGAGAAGAGGAGGCTCAGGGGACACAAGGCGGTGTCAGGGCACAGGCTGGACTTGATGATCTCCAAGGTCTTTTCCAGCCTTGCTGATTCTGGGATTCTGTGAAACCACCCTTGGAGCAGTTGCAGGAGGAGCCCTGGGCCTCCTCTTCAGAAGCTCCAGCAGCCCAGGTCCCTCAGCTCCTCCTCACAGCCCCAAAGCCCATCCTGTCAGTCCTGCAGAGCCTCTGCAGCCCCTCCTCACTGCCCAGAACAGGCAGCCCCACAGCCAGACACAGCAGCCCAGATGTGCCCCCCTGGCCTGGGGTGCCTCTGGCAAGGGAGCAGCACGAGGCACTGCAGGAGCCTGCAGACAATTCCTGCAGCACTTGTGGGATGATCCTGCTCCCCAAGGGCTGTTCCCATGGTGCCAAGTCAGGAACTGGAATGGGGAGTGGGGCCAGAGAGTAAAGGGCAAACAGGGATGGGCTGTGCACAGGGGAGGAAGAGGGGTGAGGAAGAGAAATAAATTTGTAGGAGGAAGATTAAAGAAAGCAAAGGTGAAGCCAAGGAAATGCTCCGGGCAGTTTGGGGGTGGCTGCCAGGCAGCCCTGGCTCTGAGCAGCAACGTCTGCAATGGGACAGGAAACTCCCAGCTGATGGGAACAAACTTTCTGGCTGGCTGCAGAGGCCAGGAAAAAGCTGAGTGGTTTCCCTGGCGTCCCCCAGCCTTTCCTGGCCCCAGGGGCTGATGGCATTTGTGCTCCCTCAGGTTCATGTCCCCACAGCAGCAGCATGGGAGTGCTCCCGCCTGCTGTGTGCAATGCAAACAGGGGCTCTTGACGTTTCTTTGTGGACAACATTAATATATAAAACAAAGAACCTACAAAAGGAAAACAACAAGAAGTATCAAAGACGACATTTATTAGAAGTGTTTTGCAGAAATTGGCCAGCAGTTTAATGTTCCCGAAACCATCCAGTCATCAGTGTCCACACTGCAGCCTTGAGCTCCTGGTTCCTCAGGCTGTAGATGAGGGGATTCAGGGCTGGAGGCACCACTGAGAACAGAACTGACAGTGACAGATCCAGGGATGGGGAGGACATGGAGGGGGGCTTCAGATGAGCAAATGCTGCAGTGCTGAGGAACAAGGAGACCACGGCCAGGTGAGGGAGGCAGGTGGAAAAGGCTTTGTGCCGTCCCTGCTCAGAGGGGATCCTCAGCATGGCCCTGACGATCTGCACATAGGAGAAAACAATGAACACAAAACAGCCTAAATATAGAAGAGCACTTAGTACAATAAGCCCAGCTTCTCTGAGTTTGCAGTGTGATCTTGAGGATCTGGGGGATTTCACGGAAGAACTGGCCCAGGACATAGCCATGGCACAGGGGCAGGGAAAATGTATTGGCCGTGTGCAGCAGTGAATAGAGAAAGGCACTGGCCCAGGCAGCTGCTGCCATGTGGGCACAAGCTCTGCTGCCCAGGAGGGTCCCGTAGTGCAGGGGTTTGCAGATGGACACGTAGCGGTCGTAGCACATGATGGTCAGGAGGGAAAGCTCTGCTCCCATGAAAAAGACAAAAAAAAAAACCTGTGCAGCACATCCTGTGTAGGAGATGGTGCTGGTGTCCCAGAGGGAATTGTGCATGGCTTTGGGGACAGTGGTGCAGATGGAGCCCAGGTCGCTGAGGGCCAGGTTGAGCAGGAAGAAGAACATGGGCGTGTGCAGGTGGTGGCTGCAGGCTATGGCGCTGATGATGAGGCCGTTGCCCAGGAGGGCAGCCAGGGAGATGCCCAGGAAGAGGCAGAAGTGCAGGAGCTGCAGCTGCCGCGTGTCTGCCAGTGCCAGCAGGAGGAAGTGGCTGATGGAGCTGCTGTTGGACGTTTCTTCACTCTGGGAATCATGGACTATTGAAAGAAGATATTGACAAGACGGGAAAGATTTCCGTGTCATTCCTATGTTTTTTTATTAGGAATCCCCCCAAAAATACTTCTCCTTGTTGGCTGAACTTTGCTCAGCCTTTTTTCACTGAGGTCCGGTTTGTGCTGCTGCCTCATCTTTGACACTGTTCTCAGCCTGAACACTGGGGAGCCCATAGGGAAAACAGGGCTCGCTGTGCCCCAGTGCAGTCAGACCTGCGGGTCCCACACAGGAGCCCTTTGCTCATTTCAGCTTCCTCTGTTTCAGGGTGATCAAACTTCCAACGTGCTTGAACAATAAAGTGGCCTTTTTGAAGACTTCAGTTTCATTGTCAGCATCTCTGAATTCTTCTACCTTTCCCTGTGCAGCTGGAAATGGAGGGATACCAAGGGTTGGTCTGGCTCTCTGTTTTTTTTGTCAGTGCTACCCAGAGTGCTTTTGTGACAGGAAACTCAGACTTTTTGTCACAGGCATCATGATTAGCGTGAAATGCTCTCAAGTCCCTGAGCACTAAGTCACAGAGAATTAAAGCTGCACAGGCCACTTCTGCAGTGCTCAAACACAGCCCTGTTGCTGCTGCCGCTGAATCAACTGACAGAGGCCATCACAGAAATTGCCTCTGGAATGTCAAATCAAATGAAAAAATCCACCAGGAGAAAGAGAAGCCAGAACTTCTCAACACACTTCATTGTTTCTTCTGAGCAGCAGCAGAAAATGGAGATGCCCAGAGATATTTCCAGCTGCTGCTGATCCCAGTGGAGCCCAGCCTGCTGCCCTGTCCCAGCTTTCCCACCCTCCAGCAGACGCCCTGGTTCCCTGCAGGTGCCGTGGGATGGCACTCAGGAGGATCTGCTCCAAGGCCTTCCCCTGGAGCACGCTCAGGCTGCCAGGCCTATGGATCCTGGATCATCCTTCCCACCGAGCCTTCCTGTGCACGGCTGCTCCATTTGCACCTTTGCGCTCAGCTCGGACTTCTCCACTTCACCAGGAGTGCTGGGAAAGGATGGAGAGCAGCCTGGCAAGCTCTTTCTGCAGCTCCCTCTTTACCCTGGGGAGGTAGAACATTCCACAGGAAAGCAACTGGTGCCACAAGGAGCGGGTGGCCTCAGGCACCTTTGGGGATGGAACAAGGCCTTGGTTTGACATAAGTGAGCACAAGCAATTCACATGAGTAAACAAGTAATTAGCACAGACATACCTAAGTACTTAGCAGCAGTTAGCATAACAAAAACCTGGTGGCCTAACTTGACATGAGAGTGACCTGACAAAAAGCTTTAGACACAGTCTACCAGAAGAACTAAGGGCAAGTGTGGAATCAGCCCTGTGCAGGGAAGCCCTGAGGAAGACTTTGTGCTGCTTTGGGGCATTGAGACCGCTCCTGGCCAGGGCCTGGACATCAGCTTCAAGTATGGGAATCTGACAGAATGTATTTCTAACCGCCTGCCTATGGAATCACCTCAGCAGTGTAAAGATGGATGGTGTTTTTGATACAACTCCTACATCAACCCACTGAAATTTATACATGGTGAAGAAACATTTCAGTGGGTGCAGACCCCTGCCCTCCTGCCAGGTCAATAAAAGGGCTTTTGGCTGACAATGCATTTGTGAGCTGATTTGTTTGAATGAGGGAGACCCCTCAGGACTGCTGTATCCTGAGGGAACACCGTTGGCCTTGACCTGTAGGCACCTGCGCAAGCTTAAAATCCTGCCTCAGCTTCCAGGACCTCTCTTGGCCAGCATCCTGACGTGGATGCAGGACTGCTGTGAGGCACTGCTGGGACCCAGCGGGACAGGACCGGCTGTCTCGTGTCCACGTAGCACCCCTCACACAGCCAGGGCCATCCCGAAACCAGACAAACACTCACGTGTCAGCACAGGGGAGCAAGGAGCACTGGGCTCCTCTCAGGGTATCTCAGCTGGGCTCGCTCCACAACACACCCCCACTTTCAGGCCTGCTGATGCCCAGCTGCCAGAAATGCCTACCTTGTTCTCTCCAGGGTGCACAGGGAGAGCCAATGAGCAGGATGCCTTGGGAGGCAAACCTTCCCAGCCTTTTCTGAGGCCAGGGACACACCAAGATCAGCCAAGACTCTCCATGCTGCCTGGCCCACCCAGCCCAGCTCTGTGCTGGCCCTGGGCCACAGCAGCTTCCACCAAGCAAGAGCCACATGCACATTGCCAAGAGTTGAAACACAGCAGACAGGGAAGAGGTGAAAAGTGTGTGTGTAAAGGCCTTTTGATTCACAGCTCTCAGAGAGAGCTCTGGGGCTCACGGCTGGACAGAGATGCTCCTGCTCACGCCTCCGTCCAAAGCGGGGAACACACCCTGCTGCAGGTGCTTGGGTTGGTCTCTGCAGGTCCAGGCGGATGCCAAACCCGCTCTTCACAGCCTTCTCCCTTGCCCTGCCCCTCTGCCAAGTGCAACGGGCCTCAGGCAGTGAAAGGACCACAGAGAGCCAAAGGGGGACCCTTGCACCTGCCTCGCTGTGAGCTCCCTGGGAAGCACTTTCCTTGAGAAGCAAGCCCCTTTCCTCCAAAGGCATTTCCCCAAATGTGTAGCTGTCCTGGGGAACATCAACACACTCTCAAGAAAAGCTGGCAAGGCTGAATGACTTCAGGTCCTTTCAGGACAGGCATTCCAGCTGTAGCTCATATTCTCCCAAGTGCGTTTCCAGGTGGAGGTTCAGAGGGGCAGCCCCAGGCCCTCTACAAACACAAGCTGCCCGCTGCCTCTTCACCTGCCTCAACTCCTGCCTGCGGTCACTGCAGCAAAACCAGGCTGTTCCAGCCAGAGCCCTGTTCCCGCAGGATGCTCTTGCCAACACCTTCCAGGACTCTCCGCTGTGCATGCAGCACTTTTCATGCCAGCTCTCAACAGTGGGATTTGAGGGGCAGCAAGGACAAATGTCACAAACCTGTGTGACACTCCAGATCCTCATGGAACCAGGGGGCCAGTGTGACACTGTGGGAAGTTGTGGAACCAAGGGGATCACTGTGGCACTGTTGGGGCCCATGGAACCAAGGGGCCAGTGTGACACTGTGGGGCCTCATGGAAACAAGAGGCCATTGTGAGCCTGCAGGGCTGTAACACCCCAGAACACTGAAATGCTGGGGGTCACCAAAGGTTTCTTTACTTGAGTTTGGTGCACAGGAGAAACACCAACCAGATATTCTCACCATGGCCAGATGAAAGAGTTTTCTTGGTAGGAAGGGACCCAGCTCTTTAGTGAATGGCCCACACAGGGATCGAACCCACAACCTCAGTGATACCAGCACCATGCTCTAACCAACAGAGCTAAGAGATCAAAATAACAAAATTTTACTGACAAAATATAGACAATCAAGGAACTTGAGCAAAGGGTTTCATACAACATCCACTGCAGCAAAAAACTCTTACCATAGCATTACTTTGTTAACTTAGCCCACTTTACCTAAAAACCTTTAACCCTTAAGATGATAAGTTACCCAAAAATGTTCCAGGTAAGCAGGATTAGAAGAAGAAGAAATAGAGAACAACAGAAAGACAGAAGATCTGTAGAAAGACACACACATAGATACAAACTGCTCAGGTTCCAGTGTCACTAACAGAGGAACCCCAGGAGAAGGCAGGATCCAGACCATGGGCTGGCCTCGTGCTCCGGCTTTTAAACCCCTGGGCCTTCATGGGCCTGCCCCTGGGGTGGGACTGCCAGTTGCTTGTCCAATCAGAGCCAGGGAAGGCACCAGCTGCTGGTGTGTGATTGACTGACAGCTGGGCCAATCAGAGCTGGGGTAGCCCTGCCTGCTGTGTGATTGACTGACAGCTCAGCCAATCAGAGCTGGGTTAACACCGCCCCTTCCATGTGATTGACAGCTGTGCCAGGCCAGGGCTGGGGGCGGGGCTCTGTCCCACCACAAACCAAGGCCTGACCCGCTCCTGGCCCCACACGGGCATTCCGAGCATCCCAAGGTGTCTGGGGACATCGATCTCATCCAGCCTCTGACAGTGACCACGGTGACACTACAGAACCTCATGGAGCCATGGGTCAGTTGTGACACTGTGCTGCCCCATGGAATCAAGGAGACCATTGTGAACACGGGGGCCCCAAGGAACCAAGGGTCCATGGTGACCTTGTGGAGCCCGCAGTGTCACAGAGGAGCCGTTGTGACACAGCGAGGGCGCATGGAGCCCAGGAGCCATTGTGACACATCAGGGCTTTGTGGAACCACGAAGCCATTGTGACATTGCAAGGCCCCATGGAAGCACAGGGCCATTGTGACACTGCAGAAGCAAGGGGAACACTGTGACACTCCAGGGCCTCATGGAACCAAGGAGACCAATGTGACACTGTGGGGTCACACGAAACCAAGGGAACATGGAACAGGTCTGGCTGGCTGGGCCTCCAGGGGACCACCTGAGAGGTCCAGCAGACCTTGGCATGTTGATGGCTGCTTCTCACCTGCCCTGAAGCACTGGGGCTCTGGGCTTTCCTTCCTATGGGAGAGAACTGGCCTTCTCCTCCAGTGACCTTGGGCCAAAACCAGGATTACTCCTCCAAATTTCCTTATATGCAAAGATTGTTCCCAGATAAAATCTGACAGGAGCAACAGGTCTGGCTGCCCTGGCCACCCAGGGGCCACCTCTCATCTGCCTTTGAAACACTGAGACCATGTGCTTTTCTTTCTTATGGGAAAAAAACATCCATCTCGACCAGGCACCCATGGCCAAAATGGGGCATCTGCCTCCAGAATTCCCTATATCCAAAGATAGCTCCCAGACAAAAGCTGCCAGGGGAGGCAAGTCTGGCTGGCCTTGGCTTCCTGAGGGCTGGCACTCATGTGCCTCTGAAACACTGGGGCTCTGTGCTTTCCTTCCTAATGAAAAGAATGCCTCTTCCTTTCCAGGCACACACGGCCAAAACTGAGATTCTACCTCCAAAATGCCCTGTGTCCAAGGATAGCCCCTAGACAAAAGGTGCCAGGACAGACAGGTCTGGCTGGCTTGGCCTAAGGATGGCCACCTCTCATCTTCTTCCAGAACACTTGGATTCTGTGCTTTTCTTTCCTATGGGAAAAAACCATCCATCCTGACCAGGCGCCCATGGCCAAAACTGGGATTCCACCTCGAAAACTCTGTACATCCAAGGATTTCTCCCAAGTGAAAGCTGCCAGGAGAGACAGGTCTGGGTACCCTTGGCCTCTTGGGAGCTGCCTCTCACCTGCCTCGAAACACTGGGGCTCGTAGCTTTCCTTCCTATGGAAAAGAACCGTCTTTCATCTCAAGGGGTCCGTGGTCAAAACTGAGATTCCTCCTCCCAAATTCCATATATCCAAGGAACCCTCCATGACAAAAGCTGCCAGGACAAACAGGTCTGGCTGGCTTGGCCTCCCAGGAGCCACCTCTCTCCTCTTCTGCCTTTGAAACACATGGGCTCTGTGCTTTCCGTCCTATGGAAAAGAACCGTCCTTCTTATCTATGCAGAAATGGCTGAAACTGGGGTTCCAGCTCCCAAATTCCCTATATCCAAGAGTTGCTTTCAGACAAAAGCTACCAGTACAGAGAGGTCTGGCTGGCCTAGGCCTCTGGTGGCCACCTTTCATCTGCCCCTGAAACACCGGTGTTCTGTGCTTTTTTTGGTATGGAAAAGAATTGTGCTTCTCCTCCAGGTGTCCATGTCTGAAATTGGGATTCCACTTCTAAAATTCCCTATATCCAAAGGTTGTTCCCAGCCAAAATCTGCCTGTACCATCAAGTCTGGCTAGCCTTGGCCTCTCGTGGCTGCCCCTGCCACACTGGGGCTCGGTTCTTTCCTTCCCATGGAGATCATTGTGACACTGTGGGGACCTCATGGAACCAAGGGGATCATTGTGGCACCACTGGAGCCCATGGAACCAAGGGGCCATGGTGACACAGCGGGGCTTCATGGACCCAGAGACCATTATGACTCTGTGGGGCCTGATGGAACCATGGAGGCCATTCTGACCCTTCAGGGCCTCGTGTCACCAAGGGGGCATTGTGACACCTCAGGGCCTCATGGAAGAGAGGGACCATTGGGACACTGTGGGGCCCCATGGAACTGAGGGAACATGGAACATGTCTGGCTGGCTTGGCCTCCCAGGGGCCACCTGACAGGACTGGCTGATGTTGGAATGCCAAGAGCTGCCTCTCATCAGTTCCTGGAGCACTGGGGCTCCATGCTTTCCTTGCTATGGAAAAGAACTTCCCCTCTATTCAGATGCCCATTGCCCAAATTGGTAAGCTCCCTAAAAAATTTCCTCTATGCAAAGGTATCTCTCAGAGCAAAACCTGCCAGCTCTGGCTGGATTTTGCCTCTGGTGGTCACCTCTCATCTGCCCCTGAAAGAGTGGGGCTCTGTTCCTTCCTTCCTGTGGAAAAAAAAAAACAAAAACAGCCTTCTTGCCAAGGAACATGGCAAAACCTAGAATTTGGCCTCCCAAATTCCATATATCCAAGGATCGCTCCCAGACAAAAGTAGCCAAGACAGACAGGTCAGGCTGGCCCTATGCTCTGGTGTTTTTCTTAGATTATGAGCTGAATGTTTTCATTTGAAAACACCCTGGAGAGGGCCCAGAGATCTCCCAAGTTGGGATTTTGAGGCCTCGGGCACATGACCACTACATACGGACAAAGGAGCTCTGTGCTCTGTGCTGTTGTGGTGGTTTTGCATCATGGAAGTGATGTCCTGAGAGAAGCTGCTAGCAGTTTCCTCTGTGTCTGACAAAAAAACAATCAGTAATTAGCTTTGAGAGCTGACAATCTGTTAAACCACTAAGGAAACTGCACACGCCTCTGTGAAGACACAAGTTAAAGATGGAGAAGCCTGGCTGGGTCTGTTCCCCTTCTGGCCAGCAAAGAGGTGACCAGGCCGGCCCAGCCCCCGTCTCAGCCAGGCCAGGCCGGGCGGCTCCTGCCGTGGGGCCGGGCCCCTTCCCAGGGAGCCGCCAGGCCCCATCGGCTGCCGGGCAGGGCAGGGGAGGCCGCGGGGCCGAGGCCGGGCCGGGCCGTGGCTGCGGTTGCTGACATCTGGCCGCTACCGAGCCCTGCCCCGCCGCCAGCCCGGGCCCAGCCAGGATCCGCCGGGCCCCAGGAGCAGCCCCGGGCCGGGCCGGCTCGGCCAAGGTTCTGCCGCCCTTGGGGTTCGCCCGCAACCAGCGGGCAGGGGGAGGAGAAGCCATGGGCCCCGGCCGTGCTGCTGCTGTGCTCTGGCCTGGCTGCTGAGATCCTGGCCCTGCCCCAGCGCGGCCCAGCCTGACACAGCCCCAGCGCAGCCGCTGCAGAAACCTCCATGGTAAAACAGCTCCGGCCGCAAGTACCGAGCCCGGCCGGGGTCACGGAACCATCTGCAGGCCCCGGCTGAGATATTGACTCTTCCAGTGCTTCCATCCTCCCTCGAGTGAGAGAAAAGGACAAAGTGCAGGCACACACAGGAGCAACATGAAGACACCAAGGTCAGTGAAGAGGAAGTTGAGTCCCAGATGGGAAGGATGAGGAGATGCCTTGATCTTGGGGCTGAAATCCTCTGGTAAAGCTATGGAGAAGGATGTAATTGATACATCAGACTCTGTTTTTCCTAATAACGCATTGAAAAGTGTGGGGAGATGACTTGTTCAGCAAAGGTCTCCATGCTAATGTAAGGGAATGTTGAAGTAGCTGTGATCCCATGAGAAGTTTGAACAATGAAAGACAGCAGAGTGATGAGACGCTATGCTCCCAGGGAGAGAAGAAGAAGACCTCTGTTCCCAGAGATGAAGGTGATTTCAGAAATAGATGAAGACAACCTTTGCTCTTAAACAGCTCATCTGTGAACTAATACCCCATAAGTTGACATGGCCCATAAACACAGCTGTGGGAAAGGCTGTGAAAAAAATGGGAGGGACTTCACGATTGAAGGCAGGTGCTATTCATGGAAATGAAAAGCCACGAGACAACTGTTTTCTTGTGGAGAAGTCTCCATAACATTTACAAGAGGAACTTCTCTCCCTAAGTGAACTGAAGAAAGACTATTCTAGAGGTGGAAAACTGACTGAAAATATTAGGTTTTGTCTCTCTTCATTGTCAGGTTGTATGGAGAGAGGAAGTGTGGAAGTTTTCCTCTGATTCTTATTACTCTTTCTTTTAGTTACTGTTAATAAACTTTTCTTTATACACTTTTAAAGGTTTGAGCCCACTTTGTCTTTCTCCTAATCCTATCTGAGAGCAGGAAATGAGAAAGGATATTCTAGTGAGTGCCCCGGTAATTAGCCAATATCAATTTGGCAAACCAAAACCAATACAGAAACTTCCCGACGAACTGCCTCAGACAAGAGGGAAATCAAGGCAGAGTCATGTTTTTTTCAGGATTTGTTTGATCCTCCTGAGCCATGTGGTGCATTTGGAGCTGAGCCCTTGAACCTCAGGGCCTGAGAGGAGATTGCACAAATCTTTCCAGGAGTCAAAGTCAGAAGAAAACCCCAAAGTGTCTCAAAGCATTAATGGGTCCCACTGAGGTCCATCCCCAACACAGGCTCCTCATGGACTCCTTGGAGGAGAGAAATGGAGGCCAGGATGGCACAAAAACCTCTCAGAGACTCAAAATGGCACAAAACCCTCTCAGTGTGGAAAGGACAATCCAAAGTACCTTACAAAAGTTGAGTATCTCAAAGCATCAATGAGCCCCACTGAGTGTCAGCACAAAGCTCTCAAGGGACTCCTTAAAGCAGATAATTGGGGCCATGATTGCACAAACCTCTCACAGAGTCTGGATCAAAAGAGAAACACCAAGTACCTTAAAAGAACTGAAGTACCTTGAAGCATTAATGAGCCCCACTGAGTGTTGTTCCTGACAAAGCCTCTCCAGGGACTAATTACAGCAGATAATTGGAGACCATGATTGCACAAAGCTCTCAGAGACTCCAAGGCAAAAGCCAAAGCCAAAGTGCTTTGAAAAACCTGCAGTCCCTGGGAGCATGAAGGAGCCCCCAGGGCCATTCCTGAGCAAGGCTCCCCAGGGACTCCTTCCAGCAGATCCTTGAGGCCACTGGGATGTGGGCTAGGAGGGGATGCTAAGGACAGAACAAGGGGCTGACAGTGCCCAGCCTGGCTGGGGCTGTGCCAGGAGGTCCCAGTGCCTCAGGACAAGGTGTCTCCTGACAGCCCTTGGTGACACAGACCCTGCTGTGCCCCAGGGCACCAAGACTTGGCTTCTCTTTGTCCCCACCTGTCATCAGTGCCTCCAGTTCTCTGCTCTGCCTGGGGCCTGGGGACACTTTCTCATTCGTGTCCCTCAGTGGGACCCATTAAAAGTCAAAGAAACTTTGGAGTTGGATTCTGACTTGGAGTTCTGGAGAGGTTTCTGCAGCTCCCTCTCAGGGCCTGGTGTTGAGGGCCTGAGCACAAAGCCCCAGAGGGTCATTAAAGTCCTTGTGCTGTGTCTGTGCTGCTGAGCTGGGCGAGGCTCCTGGCACAGAGGGTGAGCCTGGCAACCAAGGAGAGCTTCAAAAGCACATTTCTCTGGATGAGCAGCTCTTCTCCCAGCCCAGCAGGGCTGGGGCACTGCCTGCAGCCAGCCCGGGCACAGCACAGAGGCACAGAGAGCTTCCATCAGTCAGGGCTGGGAAGGTGCTGAGAAGTGCCTGGGGCAGAATCCCTGGCAGCCCTTGGCACAGGAACCTCTGGCTGCAGGACAATGCAGCTGCAGCTCCTGGAGTGATCTCCTACAGCTGGAACATCCCAATGCCCACAGACCCTGTGAGTACAACTCTGAGTATTTCTGGTGCAGGCGAGGTGAAATGCTCATGAATCTCTGATATGCTGAGGGTTTCTGACCAGTCATAAATTATTTCCAAAACAAGGATTTTGATAAAATGAGGAAATTTCCAATGACTTTGTATCCAGTTTCCTCCTATTGTAGAATGGCAGGGAGTGGGGAATAAATATTAAAGGCTAATAATGAATTCTTAGTTATGAATTTGGCTAGTGTCTGGCACATCCAAACTGTTACTTCTAGAGATCAATAGTTTCACAGGAGATCCCTAATGTGCCTCCAGCCACTCTGCCCATGGACAGCAGCAGCATCACCTCTGCTGGAGCCATCAGGCTCAGTCTGAGCTGTCCTTTCTCCAAGCTGCAAACAGAACCTGCCCCCAGCCAGTGCCCTGCAAACAGGCAGGGTTCTGTCAGGCCAAGGAGAGTGCACAGAGATTTGGGGTCTGTGAGTGCTGGCAGGGAGAGATCAGGCACAGGGAAACACCTGCAGGAAGAAAATCCCCAAGAAGAAGAGAGACTATGAGGGAAGGAGAGAAAGCAAAACCCAGAAATGCTGTGGCAGGGAGAGTTTAGAGATGTCCAGAGGATCCCCTCCAGTGCAGCCCCTCCCTCTGAACAAGCCCCCTCCCTCCTGTCCCCCCAGCCAAGCCTCTGCCCTCAGGGCTGGGGCTCCAAGGCGTGCAGCCCCTCCTGTGCAGGCAGAGCTGCAGCAGAGCCGTGGGGCAGCTCTGCAGCCCCGGGCCCAGTTCCCTCTGCAGAGCACAGGGCTGGGAGCAGCTGCCCGGCACTGGGGGCTCTGGGAGGGGGCACAGCTGGCTCAGGGTGACACAGCTGTCCCCAGTGCCCGGCTCTGGGCAATGCTGTCAGTGCAACCAGGGAAGGAGCTCATCTCCCTTCATCCAGTGCCATCAGAAGGACACTTGGAAGTCTCCCTGAGATTCCTGTCCAAGTTGGGAGCTCTAATCCAGGATTCAAATCTGTCCTAGACCATCTCTGAGTTATAAGATTGATGGGGAAAGGCAGAGGTGTTCTGACACTGAAAATGCTGCTGGGTTGGTGAAATGAGCAACGTGAGACCTTGGCTACAAATGTGGAGCTGGGCTGTGCTGGATCCATCTGTCTCAGTAGCACCGTAGTGTTTTTAAAAGAAACATGAGAGTGTGAACATCTTTCATTTGAAAAAGTGAAAGCCCAGAGAAACTCCAAAGAGAATGAAGTGACAGACCATCTCCCCTCAGTCTCCACTCATAATCTTCCCTCAGGGAACTCTGTTCCACCAGAGGGAGGCAGGAATGTTGAGTGTTTCTGATATCCAAGAATACCAGGAAAGACATGAGGGAACTTAAAAACAAAACCTCAGAACTCTTGAACACAAAATGGTGTCTGTCTGTGGCACAGAGTAGGGTGTATGGGAAATGGCTTTGGTTTTGGTTACAGGTATCTCCTCTAACTCTTCTCTGTCCTTTCTCCATGAACAGGTCCCCATGTGCGGCCACAGCCAATGTCCAACAGCAGCTCCATCAGCCACTTCCTCCTGCTGGCACTGGCAGACACGCGGCAGCTGCAGCTCCTGCACTTCTGCCTCTTCCTGGGCATCTCCCTGGCTGCCCTCCTGGGCAACGGCCTCATCATCAGCGCCGTAGCCTGCAGCCACCACCTGCACACGCCCATGTTCTTCTTCCTGCTCAACCTGGCCCTCAGCGACCTGGGCTCCATCTGCACCACTGTCCCCAAAGCCATGCACAATTCCCTCTGGGACACCAGCACCATCTCCTACACAGGATGTGCTGCACAGCTCTTTCTGCTTATCTTTTTCATGGGAGCAGAGCTTTTCCTCCTGACCATCATGTGCTACGACCGCTACGTGTCCATCTGCAAACCCCTGCACTACGGGACCCTCCTGGGCAGCAGAGCTTGTGCCCACATGGCAGCAGCTGCCTGGGCCAGTGCCTTTCTCTATTCACTGCTGCACACAGCCAATACATTTTCCCTGCCACTGTGCCATGGCAATGCCCTGGGCCAGTTCTTCTGTGAAATCCCACAGATCCTCAAGCTCTCCTGCTCCAAGTCCTATCTCAGGGAACTTGGGCTCATTGCTGTTAGTGCCTCTTTAGGGCTAGGTTGTTTTGTGTTCATTGTTTTCTCCTATGTGCAGATCTTCAGGGCCGTGCTGAGGATCCCCTCTGAGCAGGGACGGCACAAAGCCTTTTCCACCTGCCTCCCTCACCTGGCCGTGGTCTCTCTGTTCCTCAGCACCGGTATATTTTACTACCTGAAGCCACCCTCCATGTCCTCTCCATCCCTGGATCTGGCCCTGTCAGTTCTGTACTCGGTGGTGCCTCCAGCCCTGAACCCCCTCATCTACAGCCTGAGGAACCAGGAGCTCAAGGCTGCAGTGTGGACACTGATGACTGGATGCTTTCAGGGACATTAAACTGCTGGCCAATTTCTGCAAATCACTTGTAATAAAAGTCATCTTTGATACTTCTTGATAGATTCATTTTGGAGGTTCATATTTTTACTTTTTTCATATTGTCCACAAATAAAAAATACACTCTGTGCCATTTCTCATTTTGTTCCCCTCCACCTTCCCTGTGGCTACAGACTGTGTCAATGAGGGGCTGCGCTCTCGGTGGCTTTAAAGGAACTCAAGGATGGCCCAGCACAGTTTTCTGCAGAGATGCCCTTTTGTTGCCTTCTCTGGAGCTGCAGCAGCAATGTCTGTGTGCAGAGCTGGGGGCAAACAGCATGGCTGGTGCTCTGCAAGGGCCCTGGGGGAGACGGGAAGGAGCAGCAGAGCAGGGGCTGATCCATCCCCAGTGCGCTGGACAGCCCAGGGCAGCGTCCCAGAGCGTCCTGATGGAGCTGCCAACAACATCCCCCCTCTGCAGCCCTGGCCACTCCCCCAGCTCACACAGGTGCCGCATCCTTGCAGGCACAGCCACGGCAGCACTGGCTCAGGAGCCCCTGTTTGCATTGCACACAGCAGGCGGGAGCACCCCCATGCTGCTGCTGTGGGGACATGAACCTGAGCAAGCACAAATGCCAGCAGCCCCTGGGGCCAGGAAGGGCTGGGGGATGCCAGGGAAACCACTCAGCTTTGTCCTGGCCTCTGCAGTCAGCCAGAAAGTTTGTTCCCATCAGCTGGGAGTTTCCTGTCCCACTGAAGACGCTGTTGCTCAGAGCCAGGGCTGCCTGGCAGCCACCCCCAAACTGCCCAGAGCATTTCCTTGGCTTCACCTTTGCTTTCTTTACTCTTCTTGCTACAAATTTCTTCCCATTGCCCACCCCTCTTCCCTCCCCTGCAAACAGCCCATCCCTGTTTGCCCTTTCCTCTCTGGCCCCACTCCCCATTCCAGTTCCTGACTTGGCACCATGGGAACGGCCCTTGGGGAGCAGGATCATCCCACAAGTGCTGCAGGAATTGTCTGCAGGCTCCTGCAGTGCCTCATGCTGCTCCCTTGCCAGAGGCAGCCCAGGCCAGGGGGGCACATCTGGGCTGCTGTGTCTGGCTGTGGGGCTGCCTGTTCTGGGCAGTGAGGAGGGGCTGCAGAGGCTCTGCAGGACTGACAGGATGGGCTTTGGGGCTGTGAGGAGGAGCTGAGGGACCTGGGCTGCTGGAGCTTCTGAAGAGGAGGCCCAGGGCTCCTCCTGCAACTGCTCCAAGGGTGGTTTCACAGAATCCCAGAATCAGCAAGGCTGGAAAAGACCTTGGAGATCATCAAGTCCAACCTGTGCCCTGACACCGCCTTGTGTCCCCTGAGCCTCCTCTTCTCCAGGATAAACAACCCCAGCTCCCTCAGCCGCTCCTCACAGGACTTGTGCTCCAGACCCCTCACCAGCCTTGTTGCCCTTCTCTGGACACGCTCCAGCCCCTGCAGGTCCTTCCTAAATTGGGGGACCCAGAACTGGACACAGCACTCGAGGTGCTGCCCAACCACTGCTGAGCACAGGGGAAGAATCACTGCCCTGGTCCTGCTGGCCACACCATTCCTGATCCAGGCCAGGAGCCATTGGCCTTCTTGGCCACCTGGGCACACTGCTGGCTCATGTCCAGCCTGCTGTCCATCAGTCCCTGCAGGTCCCTTTCTGCCTGGCTGCTGTCCAGCCACTCTGTCCCCAGCCTGTAGCGCTGCAGGGGTTGTTGTGGCCAAAGTGCAGGACCTGGCACTTGGACTTGTTAAACCTCACCTTGTTGGATCTGGCCCCTGGATCCAGCCTGGCCAGGGCCCTGAGCATAGCCCTCATGCTTTCCAGCAGATCAACACCCCCAGACAACTTGGTGTCACCACGGTTCCATGAGGCCCCAGAGTGTCCCAATGTTCTCCATCATTCCATGAGGCCTCCCAGTGTCACAATGTCCCTCTGGTGTCACAAAGTCCCTTGGATCCTTGGGCCCTGCAGTGTCACAATGGCACCGTGGTGCCCCAGCGCCCTGCAGTGTCACAACGGATCCTTGGTTCCATGAGGTCTGGCAGTGCAGCAATGCTCTCCTTGGTTCCCGCTGTCTCCCACACCTCCCACTGTCAGGCTATAGAAGGACACCTGGCTGATGAAGGGGAGTGGGAGTGGGTACCTACTCGAGGAGGTAATAATAAAAATCCCTCCCAACCCCCTCTCCCAAGCCAGGTGCCACTTCAGATTCAGTATGATCCCCTGGATCTGGAGAGTCAGCCAGATGGTTTAGAAGAAAATTATCTGCCCAGTGACCCTCCCAATTATGATTAATCTGTGAGACAGATCAGCACCTCTAACATCAAAAAGGAAAGAAGGGTAATTGTGGTGGGTGACGCCCTTCTGAGGGGAACAGAGGGCCCCATATGTCAACCAGAGCCACCCCACAGGGAGGTCTGCTGCCTCCCTGGGGCCTGGGTATGGGATATCACTGACACACTGCCTGGGCTGATTCAGCCCTCTGATTATTGCCCACTGCTGATACCCTGGGCTGGCAGTGATGAGATTGAAAACAGGAGTGTCAGGGCAATTAAAAGGGACTTTAGGGCATTGGGTCAGGTGGTTAATAGGACAGGGGCACAGACAGTCTTTTCCTCAGTCCCTTTGGAGTCTGAGAAAAACGCTGAAAGCAATAGGAGAGCTCACATTACCAATGAGTTGCTTGAGGGTTGGTGTCATTACACAAATTTCAGATTTTTTAATCATGGGGCAACTTTTACAGCACCTGGCCTGCTTGGACCAGACGGGCTCCATCTTTCTGTGAAGGGCAGAAGAATTTTAGCTCATGAACTGGCAGAACTTGTTGAGAGGGCTTTAAACTAGGTCTGAAGGGGAAGGGAGATGTAGCTGGGTTGTCTGGAAGCAGGCTCATGGGTGGTAAGCCTGAGTTAGGGGTGAAATCAGCAGCCCAGCTGAGGTGCATGTACACCAATGCACACAGCATGGGTAACAAACAAGAAGAGCTGGAGGCCATGGTGCAGCAGCAGAGCTGTGATGTAATTGCCATCACAGAAACAGGGTGGGACGACTCACATGGCTGGAGCGCTGCACTGGATGGCTGCAAGCTCTTCAGGAGAGACAGGAAAGGGAGAAGAGGTGGAGGGGCAGCCCCTTTATATTAGGGGGTCTTTTGATGCTATGGATGTTGAAACTAATGATGATGGAGTCGAATGTCTGTGGGTGAGACTTAGGGGGAAGGCCAACAAGGCTGACATCCTACTGGGAGTCTGTTATCACCCACCCAACCAGGAAGAAGAGTGTGACAACTCATTCTACAAGCAGCTAGAGAATGTTTCAGGATCATCAGCCCTTGTTCTTGTAGGTGACTTCAATCTGCTGGTCATTTGCTGGGAACTTAATACAGCAGAAAAAAGGCAGTCCAGGAAATATTTAGGGTTTGTGGAGGACAACTTTTTTGTCGCAGCTGGTGAGTGAGCCCAGCAGGAGAGGGACTATGTTAGATCTGTTGTTTGTAAATAGAGATGGGCTGGTGGGAGATGTGGTGGTTGGAGGTCATTTGGGGCACAGTGATCATGAAATTATAGAGTTCTCAATATTTGGTGAAGTCAGGAGGAACACTAATAAGACTTTTACTTTGGACTCCGGAGGGCATACTTTGGCCTATTCAGGAGACTTATTCAGAGGTTTCCTTGGGAAGCAGCCCTTAAAAACAAAGGAGTTCAGGAAAGGTGGACATGCTTCAAAATAGAGATCTTGAGGGCACAGGAACAGACTGTTCCTATGTGCCAAAAGATGAGATGACGAGGCAAAAGCCCAGCCTGGATGGGCAACAAGGTTTTGGAGGAAGATAGGAATAAAAAAAAGGATGTATCATCTTTTGAAGGAGGGTCAGGTCTCTCAGGAAGTATTTAAGGGGCTTGCTGGGGCATGAAGGGAAGAAATTAGGGAGGCCAAAGCTCAGTTTGAACTTAAAATGGCAGCTTCTTTAAAGGATAATAAAAAATATATAAATATATCAATGGTAGAAGGAAGGGTAAAACCAACCATTGTTCTTTATTAGATGTGGAAGGGAATTTAATAACTGCAGATGAGGAGAAGGCAGAGGTGCTTAATGCCATTTTTTGCCTCAGGTTTTAGTGAGAAGACGATTTGCCTTCAGGACAACTGTCGTCCTGGGCTGGTAGATGGTGTCAGGGAGCAGAGTGGGCCACTGTTATCTAGGAGGAGGCAGTCAGAGACCTGCTGAGCTGCTTGGATGTTCATAAATCTATGGGACCTGATAGGATCCAGCCCAGGGTGATGAGGGAGCTGGCAGATGAGCTTGCCAAGCCACTCTCCATCATTTACCAGCAGTCCTGGCTCACTGGTGAGGTCCCAGATGACTGGAAGCTGCCCAATGTGATGCCCATTCACAGCAAGGGTGGGAAGGATGATCCTGGTAATTGCAGCCCAGTCAGCCTGACCTCAGTACCCGGTAAGGTCATGGAACAGTTCACACTGAGTGTCATCACACAGCACTTCCAGGATGGCCAGGGTGTCAGACCCAGCCAGAAGGGGTTTAGGAGGGCTAGGTCATATTTGACCAACCTGGTCTCCTTTCATGACCAGGTGACCCTCCTGGTGGATGCAGGAAAGGCTGTGGATGTGTCTATTTGGACTCCAGCAAGGCCTTTGACACTGTCTCCCACAGCACACTCCTGGAAAAGCTGCAGCCCACGGCTGGGCCAGGAGCACTCTGTGCTGGGTTCAGAACTGGCTGGATGGCCGGCCCAGAGAGTGGTGGTGAGCGGTGCTGCATCCAGCTGGGGACAGTCACCAGTGCTGTCCCTCAGGGCTCTGTGCTGGACCAGCTCTGTTCAATATTTTTATTGACCACATAGATGAGGGGATTGAGGCTTTCATTAGTAAACCTGCAGATGACACTAAGCTGGGAGCGTGTGTCCATCTGTTGGAAGGCAGGAGGGTTCTGCAGGAACACCTGGAACAGCTGGATAGATGGAAGATTCCAGTAAGATGAAGTTTAATCAGTCCAAGTGCCCAGTCCTGCATTTTGGCCACAATAACCCCCTGCACAGCTCTAGGCTGGGGATGGTGTGGCTGGACAGTGCCCAGGCAGAAAGGGACCTGGGGGCACTGGTCGACAGCAGGTTGGACATGAGCCAGCAGTGTGCCCAGGTGGCCAAGAAGGCCACGGGCTCTTGGCCTGGATCAGGAATGGTGTGGCCAGCAGGAGCAGGGCAGTGATTCTTCCCCTGTACTTGGCACTGGTGTACTTGACATTCTTCCCCTGTACTGGCACCGTTCCTCGAGTGCTGTGTCCAGTTCTGGGCCCTCCCACTTAGGAAGGACATGGAGGGGCTGGAGCGTGTCCAGAGAAGGACAACAAGGCTGGTGAGGGGTCTGGAACACAAGTCCTGTGAGGAATGACTGAGGGAAATGGAGTTGTTTATCCTGGAGAAGACTCAGAGGTGACCTTATCACTCTCTGCACTCCCTGAAAGGTGGTTGCAGTCAGGTTGGGGTCGGTCTCTTTCTCCTCACAGCAACTGACAGGACCAGAGGACAGTGTCTAAAGCTGTGCCAAGGGAAATTTAGGTTGGATATTAAGAAGAAAGATTTAATGGAAAGGGTGATAAAGTACTGGAACTGTCTGTCCAGGGAGGTGGTGGAGTCACCATCCTGGGATGTGTTTAAAAAAGACTGGATGTGGCACTCAGTGCCATGGTTTAGCTGAGGTGGTGTCGGGGCATGGGCTGGACTTGATGATCTTAAAGGTCTCTTCCAACCCAGCAATTCTGTGATTGTGTGACATCACAGACCAGGTTGTGACATCATATAGTTGGCTGTGACATCCCTGGTTTATTGTGTGACCTCACAGAGCAGGCTGTGACATCACTGGATGCCTGTATGACATCACAGAGCAGAGCAAGCTGTGAGGTCAAAGAGTGTGCTGTGACATTATAGGGTGGCTGTGTTCCATCACTGAAGGTGTTGTGACATCACAGGGTGGGTCTGTGAGCCCACAGAGGTGCTGTGTGACATGCTAAGTGAGTTCTGCCATCACAGAGCAGGCTGTGACATCACAGAGCAGGCTGTGACATCACAGAGGAGGTTGTGATGTCACAAAGTCGGCTGTGACATTACAGGCTGGCAGTGTGACATCACAGAACAGGCTGTGAGGCCACAGAGAAGACTCTGCCATCATAGAAAAGGGCTCTGTGACATCACAGAGCAGCTGTGTGATGTCACAGAGAAGGCTGAGACAATAGAGAGTGGGTTGTGACATCACAGAGCTGACTGAGAAATCACAGAGCAGGCTGTGACATCACAGCGAGGCTGCATAACATCACAAAGGTAGCTGTGACACCATAGAGCTGGCTGTGACATCACAGGGTGTCTGTGACATCACAGGCTGGGCTGTGACATCTCAGAGCAGGTTTTATGACATCATACAGCAGACTGGGACATCAAAGAGCAGGTTGTGGCATCACAGGACACCTGTATGAAATCACAGGTGGCCTGTTACATCTCAGAGTGGGCTGTGTGACATCACAGGGGCTGTGTGAGGTCACTGGGGAGGTCACTCTACCCCAGCCCCCCCTCCCAGTTCCCCCCAAAGAAGTCCAACGCTGCTCGTGCACAGCGGGGTCCCCTGTCCCCCCGGGTCCCCCCGCCCCCGGCGCCGCAGCCTCCCCCAGAGGATGTTCCACGAGATCGACCCCAGAGCCTGACACGGGGACGGGGACTGGGGCCATAGGGGATGGGACAGGGGGAAAGGGACCCCCCCGGCAGCGTCCCTGTGTCCCCCAGGGCCAGAGCCTGGGCCAGGGCTCCTTCACCCTGTTACCAACGAGGGCTTGAGAGCGCTGAAAAAATCCCCAGCAAGGGATCAGCAAAAACCAGATTTAATATTAAGCGAAAGCACCACAAAGTTCCTTGGCAAGAGTCACTCTGCTCCTGACTGGACACTTCAGGCACACCAAGGAAACAAAGCAACAACAAAACCAAATAAAATCCAGGCAATCAAATCAGAAATGAGCCAACAATTGAGGCTTTCATTCCTTTGGAAGAGAACTGTCCTTCTCCTGCAGGTGCCCATGGCCAGAATTGGGGTTCCACCTCCAACACTGCCTGTTGTGACAGACTGGAGGAGATTGTTGGCTGGAAACATTTCCTGTGTAGGGAGGAAGGGGCAGGTCCAGCCTTGCCCTGCCCTGGAACCCCAGCCCTGCCCTGCCCTGGAACCCCAATCCCCCCAGAGCCTCTATCCCAGCCCAGCAGTGTCTGCCAGTCCCTGGCACAGCACAGGCAATGCTCCACAGCCACCTCTGGAGCCCCCAGCCCAGCTCCTGAGTGACCAAATGACCCCAAGTCCCACCTGGGGGAAGGGCCAAGGAACACCAAGGGGTATTTAAGGCTGAGCACAAGGCAAGCACACATCTTGACCCTACGTCCTCTTGGAATTTCCATCTGAACAGTGCTGGAATCCAAGAGTTGGTAGCTCTGTGTGTGCTTCTCTAAATCTTTTTCATCATTCTCTATTTCTGTCTCTTATTCTTTTATTTCTGTCCTCTTGAACATTTTGAGTAACTTAAAACTCAGATGGCTTAGAGTTTGTGAAGTTGAATGGACCAATATACAGCTTTGAAAAGTGTTTTTTGTTCATTGAATGTCTTATTAAACCTTTTGCCAAAGTTTCAGCTCCTCACCAGACTTGCTGCCCTTCTCTGGACATGATCCAGCCCCTCCATGTTGTGGCCAAAGTGCAGGACCCGGCACATAGACTTGTTAAACCTCACCTTGTTGGATTTGGGCCCTGGATCCAGCCTGTCCAGGTCCCTCTGCAGAGCCCTCCTATCCTCCAGCACATCCACACCCACACCCAGCTTGGTGTCATCTGCAAATTTGCTGATGTTGGTCTCAATCCCCTCATGCAGATCATCAATGCAGACATTGAAATCCACGCTGGCTGGCTCTGACCCCTCGGCCATCCTGTGGGTGCCCTGTGATGGCACTCAGGGTGATCTGTTCCAGAACCTTGCCGGGCACCGAGGTCAGGCTGACAGGCCTGGAGTTCCCCAGATCCTCCTCCCAGCCCTTCTTGGGGATGGGCTCACACTGGCACCTCCAGTGCTCTGGGACCTCCCTGGTGAGCCAAGACTGATGGTAAATGATGGAGAGCAGCTTGGGGAGCTCATCCACCAGTTCCCTCATCCCCCTAGGATGGATCCCATCTGATCCCATCCACCTGTGAGCATCTGAGTGGCCCAGCAGGTCCCCAGCTGCTTCCTCCTAGATTCAAGAGGGCTGTTCTGCTCCCTGTGCCCACCTGTCAGCTCAGGAGAACTCTTGTCCTGAGGACAACCTGTCCGTATATTGAAAATTGAGTCAAACAAGATGTTAAGTTGCTCGACCTTTTCCTTATCTTTAGTTGCTATATTCTCCACTGCATCCAATAAAAGTTAGAACTTCTCCTTCCTCCTCCTTTTGCTATAATTTTTTTTATAAAAACATTTTTTATTCTTTTTACAGAAGCTGCCAGGTTGAGTTCTAATTGAGCTTTCACCTCTCAACTTCTCTTTCTGCATGACCTAACAACATCCTTAAACACTTCCTGAGTTGCCGGTCCTTTTTTCCCTTGAGTTCGCACAAAAGCTCAATGGGCAGCCAGGGCAGTCATTTTCCTCACCAGCTCATCTTTGGCCACACTGGGACAGGCTGCTCCTTCCCCCTTAAGATTACTTTCTTGAAATGTGTCCATCCTTCCTGGACCCCTTTGTTTTTAAGGGCTGTTTCCCTTTAAAAAATCAGTACCTGATTCGGTGCTCCCCAAATCTCCATCCTAAATAGGCCAAAGTCTGCCCTTCCTAATTCCAGTGTGGAAGTTTTGTTGCTGCCCCTCCTTCTTTCACAGAACATTGAAAACTTGATTATTTCATGGTGACTGTGCCCCAGGCAGCCTCTGACCCCCACATCTGCCACCAGCTCTTCTCTGTTTGTGAGCAGCAGGAGACAGAGCTTTCCTTGGCAGTGGAGTGTTACCAAAAATTCGGTAAAACAGAAAACTCCTTCACACCAATGCAGCATTAAGAAACAGCATTCTTTATTCAGCCGGGTGCACGCGGGATAGCTCCTCCCAAAGCCGAGCATGCCGAGTGCAGGAAAGTTTCTGTTCATATTCTGTATTTTGCACACATATTCATTGATTGACCTGGACTAAACACACATCTAAAAATCAATTCCCCAGAATCATTAGCATATTTCCCCATCCCTTTACCCATGCTCTCTTCTGTGCTGGGGGCCTCTCTGGTGGTCCCTGGTGGTTGTGGACCCCAATGTTCCAGTGGGCCTGGCTGAGCTGGCAGGACACTGAGGCTGGTGAACTTCCAGTTCCCTTCTGACACAATGGGCATTGTGTGGTTTCCATAGGCTTGGGGTTTTGGAGAACAAGCTCCAGGTGTCAGCTCACCTGGTGGAGACAATTTATCATCTGGTAACATGAGGTCACAGAGTGGGCTATGACGTCACATGAGTGATCTATGACAGAATGGTCCATGACATCACAGAGTGGTTTATATGAGGTCATCAAGAAGCTATGACATCATAGGCCATCTTTGTGACATCACAAAGCAGGCTTTGGCATCACAGGACAGATGTCTGACATCACAGAGCAGATTATGACATCACAGAGCAGGCTGTGACAATCACAGAGGGGCTGTGTGACATCCCAGGAGGACTGTGTGAGGTCACTGGGTTGGTCACTCCGCCCCAGCTCCCCCTCACAGTTTCTCCCAACAAGTCCAATGCTGTTCATGCCCAGTGGGGTCCCTTGTTCCCTGGTATCCCCCCGGTCCACCTGGAGCCACAGCCCCCACCAAAGGATGTTCCACAGGATCCACCCCTGAGCCTGACATGGGGAAAAGGGGCCAGGGCTGTGTGACCAGGACATCAAGGACGTGGATTATCCAGGTCCCTGTGGCCTGGGTTGGGTTCCCCAGGGCAGGAAAGATGTCTGGCAGCTGGAGCAGGGTTAGGGAAGGGCCTCCAAGGTGGGGCTGGAGCCCTTGGGCTGTGAGCAGAGGCTGAGGGAGCTGGGCTTGTCCAGCCCGGAGCAGGGAAGGCTGAGGGGCTCCTCATCCCAGCCTGGCAGTGCCAGCGAGGAGGGTATGGAGAACACAGAGCCAGGCTCTTCACCGGGGGCCTGGTGGGAGACAGAAGCCAATGGGTGGAAGGGGCAAGAGGGGAGATCAGCCAGGCCAGAAGGAGATGAAATGAGTCAGGCTGGTTTCAGCATTTCCTCAACACCAAAAGCAGCCTGACCTCCCTTCTCCATCCACCACTGACAGCTTTGCAAATCAGGAATTGTTTGTGCTGTTTTGCACCACTCCAGGACGAGCATCCTTGTACAAGAACTTAATTGTGTTTATTTCTACCACAGAACCATGTTTGTCTAAAATCTGGTTTTGTATGGAAATCACTTGTGGATGGTGGACTCATCAGACACTGCTGGGACGTTGCACATAGCTCAGGGATGAGTGCCATTGTTATGAAATTGTGTCCTGTTCAACCATGGTCTCTTGCCCATGAAGAGAAACCTGCCTGTTTCCTCTGAGTCTCACCAGTTCCTGACCCCCAAAGGACACAAACCTGATGAGTTGTAGTTCCCACTCCAGCGGTGGCACTTGGACCTCCCTCCATCCCCAGAGCAGAGCTCCCTTGTCCCAGAAAGTCCCTGGCAATGCAGGGATGAAGGAAACAGGACAGGCTGTGGGGATCAGGGGCAGGGCACAGCCAGGGATTTGGGGTGGTTGTGAGCCCAGGGCAGGACCTGGCCCATGGCCTTGGTGAACCTCATCCAATTGTCCTGGGCCCATGGCTCCAGCCTGTCCAGATCCCTCTGCAGAGCTTCCTGCCCTCCAGCACAGCCACACTCCCACCCAGCTTGGGCTCACCTGGGAACTGACTGAGGGTGCCCTCGATGGCCTCATCCAGATCAGCAATCAAGAGATT
The DNA here is from genome assembly GCF_031753505.1 of Anomalospiza imberbis. Classification (NCBI taxonomy): domain Eukaryota; kingdom Metazoa; phylum Chordata; class Aves; order Passeriformes; family Viduidae; genus Anomalospiza; species Anomalospiza imberbis. The sequence goes on along the minus strand of NC_089719.1, from coordinate 1,051,409 downwards.
TCACTGACCTGGCCCCAATCCTGAGCCCTGGGGACACCCCTGGATGTGACTCCATTCCTCAGCTGCTCTGAGTGCCAGGGGTTGGATGAGGGAAATGGTGGGGAGGGGTTGGGGACAAAGTGTGATTGATTGTCAGCCATGAAGAGTCTTGATTTTCACATCTATTCAGACTGCATTAGGAGGTGCTGGGGGTCAATATCAATTGGACATTGCTGATATCCATCTCTAAACAGGAAAAGGAAACTGGACAAACTTTTTCAATATAGTCTACTCACTTCGAATACACTTCTGAAATCTGTCTAATTAACCACAGAAGAATTGAAAGCTACCATAATTCCCAGCGGCATTTTTTGTTTGGGAGTTTTAAACAAATCACTGAGTTCCTGAACTGAAGAGCTCAAGAAAGAATAGGCCTCTGGAGTAGTATAATTCATCAGCAACCTCCAAGTGGATGAGGATCCATCCCCATCAGAGCAGCAGTGACCAGCAATGGGCACAGCTTTGTGGCTGCCCCAGCTCTGGGATGGGCCCTGGGCCTGGAGCAGGAGCAGCTCTGGAGGGCACCAAGGCCGGGCTCTTGTGCTGGCCTGGGCAGATGGGATGGCAGCAGGGGCTGCAGAGCTCTCAGCACCTCAGCCCGAGGGGAGCAGGGCACCCAGGGAGCCTCCTTTGGCCTTGGCCAAGCCCCTTCCCCCATGGCTGGGGCTGAGTCCTGGCTGAGCTGCAGCTGCTGCTGTGCCCTGGCCAGGGGCTGAGGCCGTGGGGCCAGTGGCCAGAGCAGCCTGGGCTGAGCAGAGCTGTGGGGCCAGAGCCGGCTGGGCTGTGCTGGGGAGAGGCCCTGGGTGCTGCACAGAGCTCAGGGCAGCTGGCAGAGCTTGCAGGGAGCTGGGCTGGGCTCAGAGAGCCTGGCACAGAAACCATCAGTGTCCATCTCAGCCTGGCTGAGCGTGCAGGGGCCAAGGAGAGCAGCCCCGGGTCTGCAAGTTCTCTGTGTGGGAGCTGAGCTGGTGAGCCCCTGAGCCCTCCCAAGTGCTGGGGCTGCACCTCCAGCTCCAGAGGAGATGTGACAGATGGGAGCAGAGACAAATCATTCCTGCTGGATTCTTTCTTATGTGTGCTTATACAGGTGACCTGGATCCATATGTAGACGAGCTGTTTTGTGTCCGCAAACCCTGCTAGAGTGAGAAGAACACTATTTCTTAGCTGAAAATAGTATTTCATGCATAAGACACAGTGAGAAAGAAAAGACACATATGATCAGAAGAGCATCTGAGTTTTTTAGAGGATGAGAGACTCATTGATGTTCCAGCAGGCAAGCCTGCTCAAATACTTTCCTCAGAACTTCCTTGAGATGAGAGGTGACCACCCAAGGACCAGGCTAACCAGAGGTGTCTGTCCTGCCAGCTTTTGTCTGGGAGAACCCTTGCATATAGGGAATTTTTTCAGGAGGAGTATCAGTTTTGGCTGTGGGCACCTGGAAAGACGGATGGTTCTTTTCCATAGGAAGGAAAGCACAGAGCTCCAGTTCTCCAGGGACAGATGAGAGGCAGCCCTCAACATTCCAAGATCAGCTGGACCTGTCAGGTAGCCCCTGGGAGGCCAAACCCTTGCTTCCATGAGGCCTTGCAGTGTCACAGGGGTCTCCTTGGTGCCACAGGATCACAATGGACCCTTGGTTCCATGGGGACTCCCAGTGTCAGAAGGGTCTCCTTGGTTCCATGAGGCCCTGCAGAGCCCCTTGATTCAACGAGGCCTCAAAGTGTCACCATGGCCTCCAGGGTTCCATGAGGCCCCGCAATGTCACAGTGGACCTTTGGTTCCATGGAGTCCTGCGCTGTTCCATGGGTCCTTAGTTCCATGGGGCCCTGAAGTGTCACAATGGACTCCTTGGTTCCATGGTGCCACACAGTGTGACAAGTGCCCCTTGGCCTGCCAAGACTCCATAGTGTAACAATGGCCCCTTAGTTCCATGGGGCCCTGAAGTGTCACAATGGTCCCTTGGATCCATGGGGCCTGTAGTGTCACAATGGCTCCTTGGATCCATGGGGCCTGTAGTGTCACCATGGCTCCTTGGATCCATGGGGCCTGTAGTGTCACCATGACCCCTTGGATCCATGGGGCCTGTAGTGTCACAATGGCCCCTTGGATCCATGGGGCCTGTAGTGTCACCATGACCCCTTGGATCCATGGGGCCTGTAGTGTCACAATGGCTCCTTGGATCCATGGGGCCTGTAGTGTCACCATGGCTCCTTGGATCCATGGGGCCTGTAGTGTCACCATGACCCCTTGGATCCATGGGGCCTGTAGTGTCACAATGGCTCCTTGGATCCATGGGGCCTGTAGTGTCACAATGGTTCCATGGATCCATGGGGCCTGTAGTGTCACAATGGTCTTCATGATGCCATAGGGCCTTGCAGTGTCACAACAGACCATTGGTTTCACTGAGCCCCACAGAGTCACTATGGTCCCCTTGGCTGCACAGGGCTCTGGAGTGCCACAATGCCTCCTTGGTGTCACAAGGCCTCAAAGTGTCAAAATGGCCTCCAAGGTTCCATGAGGCCCTGCTGTGTCACAGTGGACCTGTGGTTCCATGATGCCCCATAGTGTCACAATGGCATCCTTGGTTCCACGGTGTCAGAATGGCCCCTTCATCCCATGGACACCCACAGTGTTCACTGTAGTGCCCTTGATTCCACGAGGCCCTGCCATGCTCTAATGGCCCCTTGGTTCCAGTGGGTCCAAAGTGTCAGAAGAGTCTCCATTGTTCCATGAGGCCCCACAATGTCACTGTGCTCCCCTTGGTTCCACAGGATCCACAGCTGAACAATGGACGCTTGGTTCCATGAGGTTCCTCAGTCACAATGGCCTCCTTGGATTCACAGCGTCACCATGGACCCATGGCTCCACGAGGCCTTGCTGTGTCAGAATGTTCCCTTGGTTCCAAGAGGTTTCTCAGTGTCACAATGGTCTCCTTGGATCTGCAGTATCACAATGGACCATTGGTTCAGTGTGGCCCCAATGTGCCAAAATGGATTTTGGTTCCATGGGGTTCTGCTGTGTCACCATGGACCCTTTGTTCCATGAGTTTGCTCAGTGTCACAGCTGACTCCTTGGTTCTGTGAGGCCCCGCTGCCACCAAATCTCTGCAATATCAGAATGAGGCTCCTTAACACTCATTTGCTATTTCAGAGGGGATCATTTATTCAGGCCTGAGGTCTAACATGGGATAACTCCTAACCTGACGTGGACATGTAATTCTACCAGTGTGTTGCTCATATACAGTCGCTAAATGCCAATTACAATTTACCCATTTCCATAAAACCCACCCCGAGTTCCCAAATTCAGTCCTTGTTTTCTCTGTCACTGTACCCTTGAGCCAGATGTGTTCTTGTCTTCCAGCCATCCTTGCTGGGAAAGCAGCCCCTGCATGCCTTGTTCCTGTGCTGGAAGTTCACAGGCACGGTAAAAATGGAATGAACCCTTTGGGTCTCAAGGCCAAGGCTTTGTGTGGCCAGGCAGGGGCAGGCAGGAGGCAGAGCTGTCAGCAAAGGAAGGGAGCAGTGAGGTGGGGCAGCCGGGGGATGACAACAGCCTGCAGGGACAGAGGCCAGGGCAGGGACACCGCAGGACAGCCTGGGCTGCACAGGGCACAGGGATGTGCAGCAGCTGCAAGGCCCTGACAGAGCCAACCTGTGCAGCCCTTTGGCCATGGCTGCTGGCCCTGGGCCTGAGGCCACGAGGGGACAAGTGACCCTTGCAGCCCTGGGGCCTCATGGCCTCCTTGTCCCTGCTCAGCAGCCTGGCAGGGGCCGCCCCATGGTCCTGCCCTTGGCATGGCACATCCCCACATGGCAGTGCCCATCCCGGGAAGAGCCCTGAGCAAGGAGGGAGGGACAGGATCTGCCTTGCCTGGGGCTGGGGCTCAGCCTTGGCCCTTTGCATTCCTGAGACACATTCAGGTTAGCTCAGCACCAGAGACACCTTTGCCTTGTTTGTCCCCACCTGTCATCAGTGCCTCCAGTTCTCTGCTCTGCCTGGGGCCTGGGGACACTTTGATATGAATTGTGTCCTTGAGTGGAACCCATTAACAGTTAAAGAAATTTGGACTTTGAATCTGACTTTTTGAGTTCTTGAGAAGTTTTTTGAAGACACTCTGAGGGACTGGGTCCGATGCAAACAGCACCAAAGCCCCAGCGGTCATTAAAGTCCTGGTGCTGTGTCTGTGCTGCTGAGCTGGGCTGGGCTCCTGGCCCCGAGGCAGCTCCTGGCAAGGGCAGCGCTGCAGAGAGACAGCTCTGGCCAGGAGCAGCTCCTGTGCACAGCCCAGCAGGGCTGGGGCACTGCCAGGGCATCCCAGGGACACGAGCAGGGCACAGACAGAGCTCACAGGGGCTCAGCACTGGCAGGGGCTGTGGGGTGTCCCAGAGAGGGCTGTGTCACAGCAGCACCTCTGTGGCTGTGTCACGGAGGCACAGAGCAGCTGTGATGTCAGAGAGGGGCTGTGTGACTGCACAGAGTGGGTTGTGTGAGGTCACAGACTGGGCTGTGACATCACAGAGTTTGTTGTGTGAGGTCATCAAGCAGCTATGGCATGACAGAGGGCACTGTGTGACATCAGAGAGCAGGCTGTGACATCATGGCATGGCTGTATGACATCATAGAGCAGGCAGTGAGGTCAAAGTGTGTGCTGTGACATTACAGAGTGGCAGCATGACATCACAGGGAGGGTTTTGTGGCATCACTGAGGGGGTTGTGACATGACAGGGCAGTCTGTGACATCATAGAGAAGGGTATAAGGGAATAGAGCAGATCCTGCCATCCTAGAGGGTGGCTCTGTGACAACAGAGAGTGGGTTGTGACATCACCGGGCAGCTGTGTAATGTCATAGAGCAGGCTGTGACACCAAAGAACAAATAGTGACATTGCAGGGTGATACAGTCTTCTGTGACATCACAGAGCAGCTGTATGACATCACAGGGTGACATCTCAGAGTTGGTTCTGTGACATCACAGGAGCTGTGTGACATCACAGGGGCTGTGTGAGGTCACTGGGGAGGTCACTCCACCCCAGCCCCCCCTCACAGTTCCCCCAGAGAAGTCCAACGCTGCTCGTGCACAGCGGGGTCCCCTGTCCCCCCGGGTCCCCCCGCCCCCGGCGCCGCAGCCTCCCCCAGAGGATGTTCCACGAGATCGACCCCAGAGCCTGACACGGGGACGGGGGCTGGGGCCATAGGGGGGGTGGGACAGGGAGACAGGGACCCCCCGGCAGCGTCCCCGTGTCCCCCAGGGCCAGAGCCTGGGCCAGGGCTCCTTCACCGTGTTACCAACGAGGGCTTGAGAGCACTGAAAAAATCCCCAGCAAGGGATCAGCAAAAACCAGAATTAATATTAAGCAACAGCACCACAAAGTTCCTTGGCAAGAGTCACTCTGCTCCTGACTGGACACTTCAGGTACAGAAAAGGAAACAAAGCCCGAACAAAACCAAACAAAATCCAGGAAATCAAATCAGAAATGAGGCAAGACCTGGGGCTTTCTTTCCTATGGAAAAGAACTGTCCTTCTTGTCCAGGTGCCAATGGCCACAATTGGGATTTCACCTCCAACACTGCCTGTTGTGACAGCCTGGAGTAGATTGTTGGCTGGAAACATTTCCTGTGTGGGGAGGAAGGGGCAGGTCCAGCCTTGCCCTGCCCTGGAACCCCAGCCCTGCCCTGCCCTGGAACCCCAGCCCTGCCCTGCCCTGGAACCCCAATCCCCCCAGAGCCTCTATCCCAGCCCAGCAGTGTCTGCCAGTCCCTGGCACAGCACAGGCAATGCTCCACAGCCACCTCTGGAGCCCCCAGCCCAGCTCCTGAGTGACCAAATGACCCCAAGTCCCACCTGGGGGAAGGACCCAGGAACACCAAGGGGTATTTAAGGCTGTACACAAGGCAAGCACAAGTCTTGACCCCACCTCCTCTTGGAATTTCTATCTGTACGCCACTGGAATCTAGGAGTTGGTAGCTCTGTGTGTGTTCTTCTCTAAATCTTATTTTTCTCTCTTTCTTTGTCTACTTCTATTTCTGTCCTCTTGCAAATACTGGTTAACTTAAAATTGAACAGGCTTAGAGTTTGTGAAGTCGAATGGGCCAAGTTAATGCTTTGAGAAGTGTTTTGTGTGAATTAAATGTTATATTAAACCTTTTGGAAGAGTTTCTCTGGTTTTCTAAAGTTACCAGTAAAGGCTGTTTTGTTGTTTGGAGCTCCTGAGAATCTCTTGTTGGTATTTCTCCAGTGCATCCAACTCAGAGGACACAAACAATTGTAATTCCTCTTAAATGTCTCCTTGAGAGAGTTGTTTGGGGGATGGGAGTCAGGGCTTGTGTGTCCTGCTTGGCACAGCCCAGGCAGGGCTTTCACAGCCACATTCCACACTCCATTTCCCAGCTGGAGCCGCTGGTGCCTCTGAGTTCTGCTGCCCCAGCCCCAGGGACGCTCTCCTTGTCTGCCCATTCCCCCACGGTCTCTGGGCAGGGATGGCCTCAGTGGGGGCTGCTGACATCCTCAGCAACTTGGAGGCTGCTGCTGAATTTTACTGCTCCAGAGGCTTCTTCAGCCTTCAGCTCTTCAGTTCAGGAATTCAGTGTCCCAGAGCTCATTAACATTCAGAACAGATTAACAAGCCAAGCCTCTGGGAATGATGTAAGTGTTCAAATAATTTGTGGTTAATTAGAGCAATTTCAGAAGCCCCTTCAAATTGAATACTCTACATTTAAAAAGACAGTGAGAAAAGATTTTTTTGGTCCTGTTGTTTTTTTTTCCCCTGGTAATACACTGATATGTACAATCTCCAACTGACACTGAATCCAAGTGCCTCCTTATGCAGTTGGAATAGATATGAAAATCAAGACCCTTCATGGCTTACAATCAATCAGACTCTGTCCCTACCCCCAACCCACCATTTCCCCCATCCAAGCCCTGGCACTCAGAGCAGCCTTGTGCAAATCTGAGCTCCCTCCAGCCCAGGCTGCACCTGCAGGTTTCAGCTCCTTGGCTCCAACTCCCACCTGCTTTCCTTGGAGGAAGAGCTGCCCGAGACACAGAGGGATGTTCATTTCTTGTCAGCCAGCAAAGCCAAGGGGAGGCACAGCTCCATCAGATGCAAAAGTCATTCCTCTGCTGGATATTAACTCCACTGTGCACAGCAGACATTCTCAGAGCAATGGAAAACACCTTCTGTGCCCAGCACAGATCCCAAGGCCCCCCAACCCCTCCCTGCCCTGATTCTGCCCAGATTTGCTCTTTGCACACACGAGTCACAGGCTGAAGTCAGGAGCTCCCTCCATGCCCAGAGAGAGGAAAAGAGAGAAAGTGGATGAAGAGCTCTCCTGTGCAGAGCCAAGGTCCAAGTGCCCCTGCAGTGGGAACCACAACTCATCAGGTTTGTGTCCTTTGGGCTCAGGGATGGTGACACTCAGAGGCACAGAAAGGTTTCCTGCCAACAAACACAAGTTGAACATTTGAACAGTTTAATAACCATCACAGCTCTTCCCTCAGCTCTCTGTGATGTCCCAGCAGCATCTGACATGTCCCCCATCCCCAAGGGACTTCTGTACAGGAACAGTTTTAGACAAAGACACAAGAAAATGTAATTCTATGATAGATTTGAAAATAGTAAGATATAATTCATATTTATTTGAACTTCAAAAAATTGGGCCACTCCCTGATGTGCAAAACAGTGAAACCAGTCCGTTGAGAGACATTTGAATGACCAGAAAGCATCTGGAGGGGGAAATCTGGGCGCAACGGGAAGTACATAGATCCACCTGGTCTAGTGCAGAGATGTCCTTAGACATGGCCATTTCAACAGGAGAACTAGAAACACCTGAATGAAGAGGGAGAGGAAAGAATAAACAGAATATTGGTGACTCAAGGAGATGGGAAGACCAGTATTTCTTCTCTTTCCACCATCAGTACATCAGAAAACTGATGTTTCTTAAAAGTACTGAAGTGACACAGATAATAAAAATGACCTTGTATAATATGAAATGTACAAGTATTAACACCTGTGCCCCTTTCCAGGCAGACACCAGCTGTGTGCCCATGACCAGGCAGTGCCACTCGTGCCCTGAGGTGCCAAGCTGGGATTGGATCTCTCAGAGAGGAGCTGAGGGGGAGCAGAGCACCTTGCAAGCTGCAGGTCCCTGCCAGCCCCGCAGGGCTCCTGTGCCATCAACATCTGCTCTGCTCCAGCCTGGAACAGGGCCCAGCATGGTGCCGGGACCATCAGAGAGCTGAGGTGTGTGCTGGAATTCAATGCCCTCCCCATGGCGCAGCAGCCCTGCATTTCCCTGCTCCAGCCTTGGTCTCCAGCACAGCCGTGGAGACTCTTTGGGCTCCTGAGTGTTCCTGCTGTGTCCATGCCCCCAAGGGCACACAGCAGCCTCCTCTCTCGGGCACTTGTCTGTTTTCCATGCCTTGCACAGGCGCTGGCCCTGCCCCACAAGGCCTGGGCTGAGTCCTGCCCTGCACGCTCAGCCAGGCTGGGATGGACACTGATGGTTTCTGTGCCAGGCTCTCTGAGCCCGGCCCAGCTCCCTGCAAGCTCTGCCAGCTGCCCTGAGCTCTGTGCAGCACCCAGGGCCTCTCCCCAGCACAGCCCAGCCGGCTCTGGCCCCACAGCTCTGCTCAGCCCAGGCTGCTCTGGCCACTGGCCCCACGGCCTCAGCCCCTGGCCAGGGCACAGCAGCAGCTGCAGCTCAGCCAGGACTCAGCCCCAGCCATGGGGGAAGGGGCTTGGCCAAGGCCAAAGGAGGCTCCCTGGGTGCCCTGCTCCCCTCGGGCTGAGGTGCTGACAGCTCTGCAGCCCCTGCTGCCATCCCATCTGCCCAGGCCAGCACAAGAGCCCGGCCTTGGGGCCCTCCAGAGCTGCTCCTGCTCCAGGCCCAGGGCCCATCCCAGAGCTGGGGCAGCCACAAAGCTGTGCCCATTGCTGGTCACTGCTGCTCTGATGGGGATGGATCCTCAGCCACTTGGAGGTTGCTAATGAATTTTACTACTCCACAGGCCTCTTCTTTCTTGAGCTCTTCAGTTCAGGAATTCAGTGAGAAAGGCTCATAAAGATTTGTTTAAAACTTCCAAACAAGAAAAGCCCATGGGAATAATTGACGTTTTCAATTCTTCTGTGATGAATTAGACAGATTTCAGTAGTGTATTTAAAGTGAATATACTGTTTTACAAACTATGCAGAGAGAACTGTTTTGTCCTGTTTTCTTTTCCAGTTTTTCCTGTTTAGAGATGGATATCAGCAATGTCCAATTGATATTGACCCCCAGCACCTCCTAATGCAGTCTGAACAGATGTGAAAATCAAGACCCTTCATGGCTGACAATCAATAACACTTTGTCCCCAACCCCTCCCCACAATTTCCCTCATCCAACCCCTGGCACTCAGAGCAGCTGAGGAATGGAGTCACACCCAGGGATGTCCCCAGGGCTCAGGACTGGGGCCAGGTCAGTGAAATCTCTTGATTGCTGATCTGGGCAAGGCCATCGAGGGCACCCTCAGTCAGTTCCCAGGTGAGCCCAAGCTGGGTGGGAGTGTGGCTGTGCTGGAGGGCAGGAAGCTCTGCAGAGGGATCTGGACAGGCTGGAGCCATGGGCCCAGGACAATTGGATGAGGTTCACCAAGGCCAAGGGCCGGGTCCTGCCCTGGGCTCACAACCACCCCAAATCCCTGGCTGTGCCCTGCCCCTGATCCCCACAGCCTGTCCTGTTTCCTTCATCCCTGCATTGCCAGGGACTTTCTGGGACAAGGGAGCTCTGCTCTGGGGATGGAGGCAGGTCCAAGCGCCACCACTGGAGTGGGAACCACAACTCATCAGGTTTGTGTCCTTTGGGGGTCAGGAACTTGTGAGACTCAAGAGGCACAGAAAGTTTCTCTTCATGGCCAACAGACCATGGTTGCACAGGACACAATTTAATAACAATCACACTCTTCCCTGAGCTATGTGCAACGTCCCAGCAGCGTCTGATGAGTCCAGCATCCACAAGTGATTTCCATACTAGAATTTATTTTAGACAAACGTGGTTTTGTGGTAGATATAAACACAAGTTCCTGTATCAGGATGCTCATCCTAGAGTGGGGGCAAAACAGCTCAAATACTTCCTGATTTGCAAAGCTGTCAGTGGTGGATGGAGAAGGGAGGTCAGGCTGCTTTTGCTGTTGAGGAAATGCTGAAACCAGCCTGACTCATTTCATCTCCTCCTGGCCTGGCTGATCTCCCCTCTTTCCCCTTCCACCCATTGGCTTCTGTCTCCCACCAGGCCCCCCGGTGAAGAGCCTGGCTCTGTGTTCTCCATCCCCTCCTCGCTGGCACTGCCAGGCTGGGATGAGGAGCCCCTCAGCCTTCCCTGCTCTGGGCTGGACAAGCCCTGCTCCCTCAGCCTCTGCTCACAGCCCAAGGGCTCCAGCCCCACCTTGGAGGCCCTTCCCTAACCCTGCTCCAGCTGCCAGACATCTTTCCTGCCCTGGGGAACCCAACCCAGGCCACAGGGACCTGGATAATCCACGTCCTTGATATCCTGGTCACACAGCCCTGGCCCCTTTTCCCCATGTCAGACTCTGGGGGGGATCCTGTGGAACATCCTTTGGTGGAGGCTGTGGCTCCAGGTGGACCGGGGTGATACCAGGGGACAGGGACCCCGCTGGGTATGAACAGCATTGGACTTGTTGGGAGAAACTGTGAGGGGGAGCTGGGGCGGAGTGACCAACCCAGTGACCTCACACAGCCCTCCTGGGATGTCACACAGCCCCTCTGTGATGTCACAGCCTGCTCTGTGATGTCACAGAGATGGCCTATGATGGCAAAGCTTCTTGATGATTTCACATAACCTACTCTGTGATGTCATAGCCCACTCTGTGACCTCATGTTACCAGATGATAAATTGTCTCCACCAGGTGAGCTGACACCTGGAGCTTGTTCTCCAAAACCCCAGGCCTATGGAAACCACACAATGCCCATTGTGTCAGAAGGGGAACTGGAAGTTCACCAGCCTCAGCGTCCTGCCAGCTCAGCCAGGCCCCCTGGAACATTGGGGTCCACGACCACCAGGGACCACCAGAGAGACCCCCAGGACAGAAGAGAGCATGGGTAAAGGGGAGGGGAAATATGTCAATGATTCTGGGGAAATGATTATCAGATGTGTGTTTAGTCCAGGACAATCAGTGAATATGTGTGCAAAATACAGAATATGAACAGAAACTTTCCTGTACTCAGCATGCTCGGCTTTGGGAGGAGCTATCCCCCGTGCACCCGGCTGAATAAAGAATGCTGCTTCTTAATGCTGCATTGGTGTGAAGGAGTTTTCTGTTTTACCAAATTTTTGGTAACACTCCCACTCCCAAGGAAAGCTCTGTCTCCTGCTGCTCACAAACAGAGAAGAGCTGGTGGCAGATGTGGGGGTCGTTGGCTGCCTGGGGCACAGTGACCATGAAATAATCAAGTTTTCAATGATCTGTGAAAGAAGGAGGGGCAGCAACAAAACTTCCACACTGAAATTAGGAAGGGCAGACTTTGGCCTATTTAGGATGGAGATTTGGGGAGCACCGAATCAGGTACGGATTTTTTAAAGGGAAACAGCCCTTAAAAACAAAGGGGTCCAGGGAGGATGGACACATTTCAAGAAAGTAATCTTGAGGGGGATGGAGCAGCCTGTGCCACTGTGGCCAAAGATGAGCTGGTGAGGAAAATGACTGCCCTGGCTGCCCGTGGAGCTTTTGTGGGAAGTCAGGGGAAAAAAGGACCGGCAACTCAGGAAGTGTTTAAGGATGTTGTTAGGTCATGCAGAAAGACAAGTTGATAGTTGAGAGCTCAATTAGAACTCAACCTGGTAGCTTCTGTAAAAAAAATAAAAAATGTTTTTATAAAAAATTTTATGGCAAAAGGAGGAGGAAGGAGAAGTTCTACTTTTTATTGGATGCAGTGGAGAATATAGCAACTAAAGATAAGGAAAAGGCCGAGCAACTTAACATCTTGTTTGACTCAATTTTCAATATAACGACAGGTTGTCCTCAGGACAAGAGTTCTCCTGGGCTGGTAGATGGGCACAGGGAGCAGAACAGCCCCCTGTAATCCAGGAGGAAGCAGCTGGTGACCTGCTGGGCCACTCAGATGCTCACAGGTGTATGGGATCAGATGGGATCCATCCTAGGGGGATGAGGGAACTGGTGGATGAGCTCCCCAAGCTGCTCTCCATCATTTACCATCAGTCTTGGCTCACCAGGGAGGTCCCAGAGCACTGGAGGTGCCAGTGTGAGCCCATCCCCAAGAATGGCTGGGAGGAGGATCTGGGGAACTCCAGGCCTGTCAGCCTGACCTCAGTGCCCGGCAAGGTTCTGGAACAGATCACCCTGAGTGCCATCACAGGGCACCCACAGGATGGCTGAGGGATCAGAGCCAGCCAGTGTGGATATCAATGTCTGCATGGATGATCTGCATGACGGGATGGAGTCCAGCATCAGCAAATTTGCAGATGACACCAAGGTGGGTGTGGGTGTGGATGTGCTGGAGGATAGGAGGGCTCTGCAGAGGGACCTGGACAGGCTGGATCCAGGGGCCAAATACAACAAGGTGAGGTTTAACAAGTCTATGTGCTGAGTCTTGCACTTTGGCCACAACATGGAGGGGCTGGATCATGTCCAGAGAAGGGCTAATAGTCTGGTGAGGAGCTGAAACTTTGGCAAAAGGTTTAATAAGACATTCAATGAACAAAAAACACTTTTCAAAGCTGTATATTGGTCCATTCAACTTCACAAACTCTAAGCCATCTGAGTTTTAAGTTACTCAAAATGTTCAAGAGGACAGAAATAAAAGAATAAGAGACAGATAACAGAGAATGATGAAAAAGATTTAGAGAAGCACACACAGAGCTACCAACTCCTGGATTCCAGCACTGTTCAGATGGAAATTCCAAGAGGAGGTAGGGTCAAGATGTGTGCTTGCCTTGTGGTCAGCCTTAAATACCCCTTGGTGTTCCTGGGCCCTTCCCCCAGGTGGGACTTGGGGTCATTCGGTCGCTCAGGAGCTGGGCTGGGGGCTCCAGAGGTGGCTGTGGAGCATTGCCTGTGCTGTGCCAGGGACTGGCAGACACTGCTGGGCTGGGATAGAGGCTCTGGGGGGATTGGGGTTCCAGGGCAGGGCAGGGCTGGGGTTCCAGGGCAGGGCAAGGCTGGACCTGCCCCTTCCTCCCCACACAGGAAATGTTTCCAGCCAACAATCTCCTCCAGTCTGTCACAACAGGCAGTGTTGGAGGTGAAATCCCAATTCTGGCCATGGGCACCTGGACAAGAAGGACAGTTCTTTTCCATATGAATGAAAGCCCCAGGTCTTGGCTCATTTCTGGTTTGATTGCCTGGATTCTGTTTGGTTTTGTTGTAGCTTTGTTTCATTTTCTGTACCTGCAGTGTCCAGTCAGGAGCAGAGTGACTCTTGCCAAGGAACTTTGTGGTGCTGTCGCTTAATATTAAATCTGGTTTTTGCTGATCCCTTGCTGGGGATTTTTTCAGCGCTCTCAAGCCCTCGTTGGTAACAGGGTGAAGGAGCTCTGGCCCAGGCTCTGGCCCTGGGGGACACAGGGACGCTGCCGGGGGGTCCCTATCCCCTTGTCCCGCCCCCCACAGCCCCAGCCCCCGTCCCCGTGTCAGGCTCTGGGGTCGATCTCGTGGAACATCCTCTGGGGGAGGCTGCGGCGCCGGGGGCAGGGAGACCCGGGGGGACAGGGGACCCCTCTGTGCACGAGCAGCGTTGGACTTCTCTGGGTGAACTGTGAGGGGGGGCTGGGGTGGAGTGACCTCACACAGCCCCTGTGGTGTCACACACCCCTGTGATGTCACACAGCTGCCCGGTGATGTCACAACCCACTCTCTGTTGTCACAGAGCCACCCTCTAGGATGGCAGGATCTGCTCTATTCCCTTATACCCTTCTCTATGATGTCACAGCCTGCCCTGTGATGTCACAACCCCCTCAGTGATGCCACAAAACCCTCCCTGTGATGTCATGCTGCCACTCTGTAATATCACAGCACACACTTTGACCTCACTGCCTGCTCTATGATGTCGTACAGCCATGCCATGATGTCACAGCCTGCTCTGTGATGTCACACAGTCCCCTCTGTCATGCCATAGCTGCTTGATGACCTCACACAACACGCTCTGTGATGTCATAGCCCAGTTTTTGACCTCACACAACCCACTCTGTGCAGTCACACAGCCCCTCTCTGACATCACAGCTGCTCTGTGCCTCCGTGACACAGCCACAGAGGTGCTGCTGTGACACAGCCCTCTCTGGGACACCCCACAGCCCCTGCCAGTGCTGAGCCCCTGTGAGCTCTGTCTGTGCCCTGCTCGTGTCCCTGGGGTGCCCTGGCAGTGCCCCAGCCCTGCTGGGCTGTGCACAGGAGCTGCTCCTGGCCAGAGCTGTCTCTGCAGCGCTGCCCTTGCCAGGAGCTGCCTCTGGGCCAGGAGCCCGGCCCAGCTCAGCAGCACAGACACAGCACCAGGACTTTAATGACCTATGGGGCTTTGGTGCTGTTTGCATCAGACCCAGTCCCTCAGAGTGTGCTCAAAGAGCTTCTCAAGAACTCAAAAAGTCAGATTCAAAGTCCAAATTTCTTTAACTGTAAATGGGTTCCACTCAAGGACACAATTCATATCAAAGTGTCCCCAGGCCCCAGGCAGAGCAGAGAACTGGAGGCACTGATGACAGGTGGGGACAAACAAGGCAAAGGTGTCTCTGGCGCTGAGCAAACCTGGATGTGTCTCAGGAATGCAAAGGGCCAAGGCTGAGCCCCAGCCCCTGGCAAGGCAGATCCTGTCCCTCCCTCCTTGCTCAGGGCTCTTCCCGGGATGGGCACTGCCATGTGGGGATGTGCCATGCCAAGGGCAGGACCATGGGGCGGCCCCTGCCAGGCTGCTGAGCAGGGACAAGGAGGCCATGAGGCCCCAGGGCTGCAAGGGTCACTTGTCCCCTCGTGGCCTCAGGCCCAGGGCCAGCAGCCATGGCCAAAGGGCTGCACAGGTTGGCTCTGTCAGGGCCTTGTAGCTGCTGCACATCCCTGTGCCCTCTGCAGCCCAGGCTGTCCTGCGGTGTCCCTGCCCTGGCCTCTGTCCCTGCAGGCTGTCGTCATCCCCCGGCTGCCCCACCTCGCTGGCCCCTTCCTTTGCTGACAGCTCTGCCTCCTGCCTGCCCCTGCCTGGCCACACAAAGCCTTGGCCTTGAGACCCAAAGGGTTCATTCCATTTTTACCGTGCCTGTGAACTTCCAGCACAGGAACAAGGCATGCAGGGGCTGCTTTCCCAGCAAGGATGGCTGGAAGAGAAGAAGAAGACATCTGGCTCAAGGGTACAGTGACAGAGAAAACAAGGACTGAACCTGGGAACTCGGGGTGGGATTTATGGAAATGGGTAAATTGTAATTGGCATTTAGCGACTGTATATGAGCAACACACTGGTAGAATTACATGTCCACGTCAGGTTAGGAGTTATCCCATGTTAGACCTCAGGCCTGAATAAACGATACCCTCTGAAATAGCAAATGAGTGTTAAGGAGCCTCATTCTGATATTTCAGAGATTTGGTGGCAGCGGGGCCTCACAGAACCAAGGAGTCAGCTGTGACACTGAGCAAACTCATGGAACAAAGGGTCCATGGTGACACAGCAGAACCACATAGAACCAAAATCCATTTTGGCACATTGGGGCCACACTGAACCAATGGTCCATTGTGATACTGTGGATCCAAGGAGACCATTGTGACACTGAGAAACCTCTTGGAACCAAGGGGCCATTCTGACACAGCAAGGCCTCGTGGAGCCATGGGTCCATGGTGACACTGTGAATCCAAGGAGGCCATTGTGACTGAGGAACCTCATGGAACCAAGAGTCCGTTGTTCCACTGTGGATCCTATGGAACCAAGGGGAGCACAGTGACATTGCGGGGCCTCATGGAACAATGGAGACTCTTCTGACACTTTGGACCCACTGGAGCCACGAGACCATTAGAGCATGGCAGGGCCTCGTGGAATCAAGGGCACTACAGTGAACACTGTGGGTGTCCATGGGATGAAGGGGCCATTCTGACACCGTGGAACCAAGGATGCCATTGTGACACTATGGGGCATCATGGAACCACAGGTCCACTGTGACACAGCAGGGCCTCATGGAACCTTGGAGGCCATTTTGACACTTTGAGGCCTTGTGACACCAAGGAGGCATTGTGGCACTCCAGAGCCCTGTGCAGCCAAGGGGACCATAGTGACTCTGTGGGGCTCAGTGAAACCAATGCTCTGTTGTGACACTGCAAGGCCTTATGGCATCATGGAGACCATTGAGACACTCCAGGCTCCATGGATCCAAGGGGCCATTGTGACACTACAGGCCCCATGGATCCAAGGAGCCATTGTGACACTACAGGCCCCATGGATCCAAGGAGCCATTGTGACACCACAGGCCCCATGGATCCAAGGAGCCATTGTGACACTACAGGCCCCATGGATCCAAGGAGCCATTGTGACACTACAGGCCCCATGGATCCAAGGAGCCATTGTGACACTACAAGGCCTCACTGAACCAAGGGGCCATTGTGACACCATGGAGTCTTGGCAGGGCAAGGGGCACTTGTCACACTGCGTGGCACCATGGAACCAAGGAGTCCATTGTGACACTTCAGGGCCCCATGGAACTAAGGACCCATGGAACAGCGCAGGACTCCATGGAACCAAAGGTCCACTGTGACATTGCGGGGCCTCATGGAATCCTGGAGGCCATGGTGACACTTTGAGGCCTCGTTGAATCAAGGGGCTCTGCAGGGCCTCATGGAACCAAGGAGACCCTTCTGACACTGGGAGTCCCCATGGAACCAAGGGTCCATTGTGATCCTGAGGCACCAAGGACACCCCTGTGACACTGCAAGGCCTCATGGAAGCAGGGGTTTGGCCTCCCAGGGGGAACCTGACAGGTCCAGCTGATCTTGGAATGTTGAGGGCTGCCTCTCATCTGTCCCTGGAGAACTGGAGCTCTGTGCTTTCCTTCCTATGGAAAAGAACCATCCGTCTTTCCAGGTGCCCACAGCCAAAACTGATACTCCTCCTGAAAAATTCCCTATATGCAAGGGTTCTCCCAGACAAAAGCTGGCAGGACAGACACCTCTGGTTGGCCTGGTCCTCTGGTGGTCACCTCTCATCTCAAGGAAGTCCTGAGGAAAGTATTTGAGCAGGTTTGACTGCTGGAACATCAATGAGTCTCTCATCCTCTAAAAAACTCAGATGCTCTTCTGATCATATGTGTCTTTTCTTTCTCATTGTGTCTTATGCATGAAATACTATTTTCAGCTAAAAAATATTATTCTTCTCACTCTACCAGTGTTTGCTGACACAAAACAGCTCATCTACATATGGATCCAGGTCACCTGTATAAGCAAACACAATAAGGAATCCAGCAAGAATTATTTGTCTCTGCTCCCATCTGTCACGTCTCCTCTGGAGCTGGAGGTGCAGCCCCAGCACTCGGGAGGGCTCAGGGGCTCACCAGTTCAGCTCCCACACAGAGAACTTGCAGACCCGGGGCTGTTCTCCTTGGCCCCTGCACGCTCAGCCAGGCTGAGATGGACACTGATGGTTTCTGTGCCAGGCTCTCTGAGCCCAGCCCAGCTCCCTGCAAGCTCTGCCAGCTGCCCTGAGCTCTGTGCAGCACCAAGGGCCTCTCCCCAGCACAGCCCAGCCGGCTCTGGCCCCACAGCTCTGCTCAGCCCAGGCTGCTCTGGCCACTGGCCCCACGGCCTCAGCCCCTGGCCAGGGCACAGCAGCAGCTGCAGCTCAGCCAGGACTCAGCCCCAGCCATGGGGGAAGGGGCTTGGCCAAGGCCAAAGGAGGCTCCCTGGGTGCCCTGCTCCCCTCGGGCTGAGGTGCTGACAGCTCTGCAGCCCCTGCTGCCATCCCATCTGCCCAGGCCAGCACAAGAGCCCCGGCCTTGGGGCCCTCCAGAGCTGCTCCTGCTCCAGGCCCAGGGCCCATCCCAGAGCTGGGGCAGCCACAAAGCTGTGCCCATTGCTGGTCATTGCTGCTCTGATGGGGATGGATCCTCAGCCACTTGGAGGTTGCTGATGAATTTTACTACTCCAGAGGTCTCTTCTCTCTTGAGCTCTTCAGTTCAGGAATTCAGTGATTTGTTTAAAACTCCCAAAGAAAAAATGCCGCTGGGAATTATGGTAGCTTTCAATTCTTCTGTGGTTAATTAGACAGATTTCAGAAGTGTATTCAAAGTGAATAGACTGTATCGAAATAGTTTGTCCAGTTTCCTTTTCCTGTTTAGAGATGGATATCAGCAATGTCCAATTGATATTGACCCCCAGCACCTCCTAATGCAGTCTGAATAAATGTGAAAATCAAGACCCTTCATGGTTGACAATCAATAACACTTTGTCCCCAACCCCTCCCCACCATTTCCCTCATCCAACCCCTGGCACTCAGAGCAGCTGAGGAATGGAGTCACACCCAGGGGTGTCCCCAGGGCTCAGGATTGGGGCCAGGTCAGAGAAATCTCTTGATTGCTGATCTGGACGAGGCCATCGAAGGCACCCTCAGTCAGTTCCCAGGTGAGCCCAAGCTGGGTGGGAGTGTGGCTGTGCTGGAGGGCAGAAGCTCTGCAGAGGGATCTGGACAGGCTGGAGCCATGGGCCCAGGACAATTGGATGAGGTTCACCAAGGCCATGGGCCGGGTCCTGCCCTGGGCTCACAACCACCCCAAATCCCTTGCTGTGCCCTGCCCCTGATCCCCACAGCTTGTCCTGTTTCCTTCATCCCTGCATTGCCAGGGACTTTCTGGGACAAGGGAACTGTGCTCTGGGGATGGAGGGAGGTCCAAGTGCCACCACTGGAGTGGGAACCACAACTCATCAGGTTTGTGTCCTTTGGGGGTCAGGACCTGGTGAGACTCAGGGGCACAGAAAGCTTCTCTTCATGGCCAAGAGACCATGGTTGAACAGGACACAATTTAATAACAATCACACTCTTCCCTGAGCTATGTGCAACATCCCAGCAGCGTCTGATGAGTCCAGCATCCACAAGTGATTTCCATATTAAAATTGATTTTATACAAACATGGTCTTGTGATAGATATAAACACAAATAATTTCTTGTATCAGGATGCTCGTCCTGGAGTGTGGGTAAAACAGCTCAAACATTTCCTGATTTGCAAAGCTGTCAGTGGTGGATGGAGAAGGGAGGTCAGGCTGCTTTTGCTGTTGAGGAAATGCTGAAACCAGCCTGACTCATTTCATCTCCTCCTGGCCTGGCTGATCTCCCCTCTTGCCCCTTCCACCCATTGGCTTCTGTCTCCCACCAGGCCCCCGGTGAAGAGCCTCGCTCTGTGTTCTCCATCCCCTCCTCGCTGGCACTGCCAGGCTGGGATGAGGAGCCCCTCAGCTTTCCCTGCTCGGGGCTGGACAAGCCCAGCTCCCTCAGCCTCTGCTCACAGCCCAAGGGCTCCAGCCCCACCTTGGAGGCCCTTCCCTAACCCTGCTCCAGCTTCCAGACATCTTTCCTGCCCTGGGGAACCCAACCCAGGCCACAGGGACCTGGATAATCCACGTCCTTGATGTCCTGGTCACACAGCCCTGGCCCCTTTTCCCCATGTCAAGCTCTGGGGTAGATCCTGTGGAACATCCTTTGGTGGAGACTGTGGCTCCAGGTGGAGTGGGGGGATACCGGGAGACAGGGACCCCGCTGGGCATGAACAGCATTGGACTTGTTGGGAGAAACTGTGAGGGGGAGCTGGGGTGGAGTGACCAACCCAGTGACCTCACACAGCCCTCCTGGGATGTCACACAGCCCCTCTGTGATGTCACAGCCTTTTCTGTGATGTCACAGCCCATTCTCTAATATCACACAGCTGGTCTCTGATGTCACAGCCAACTCAGTGATGTCATAGTCTGTTCTGTGATTTCAGACCTCTGCCGTGTGATGTCACAGCCATCTCTGAGAGGTCACAGAGGCAGTTTTTGTCATAGCTGCTCGATGACCTCACAAAAAACACTCTGTGATGTCATGGACCATTCTGTCATAGATCACTCATGTGATGTCATAGCCCACTCTGTGACCTCATGTTACCAGATGATAAATTGTCTCCACCAGGTGAGCTGACACCTGGAGCTTGTTCTCCAAAACCCCAGGCCTATGGAAACCACACAATGCCCATTGTGTCAGAAGGGGAACTGGAAGTTCACCAGCCTCAGTGTCCTGCCAGCTCAGCCAAGCCCACTGGAACATTGGGGTCCACGACCACCAGGGACCACCAGAGAGACCACCAGGACAGAAGAACACATGGGTAAAGGGGAGGGGAAATATGTTAATGATTCTGGGAAAATGATTATCAGATGTGTGTTCAGTCCAGGACAATCAGTGAATATGTGTGCAAAATACAGAATATGAACAGAAACTTTCCTGTACTCAGCATGCTCGGCTTTGGGAGGAGCTATCCCCTGTGCACCCGGTTGAATAAAGAATGTTGCTTCTTAATGCTGCATTGGTGTGAAGGAGTTTTCTGTTTTACCGAATTTTTGGTAACACTCCCACGCCCAAGGAAAGCTCTGTCTCCTGCTGCTCACAAACAGAGAAGGGCTGGTGGCAGATGTGGGGGTCGGAGGCTGCCTGGGGCACAGTGACCATGAAATAATCAAGTTTTCAATGTTCAGTGAAAGAAGGAGGGGCAGCAACAAAACTTCCACACTGGAATTAGGAAGGGCAGACTTTGGCCTATTTAGGATGCAGATTTGGGGAGTACCGAATCAAGTACTGATTTTTTAATGGGAAACAGCCCTTAAAAACAAAGGGGTCCAGGAAGGAGGGACACATTTCCAGAAAGTAATCTTAAGGGGGAAGGAGCAGCCAGTCCCAGTGTGGCCATAGATGAGCTGGTGAGGAAAATGACTGCCCTGGCTGCCCGTGGAGCTTTTGTGGGAATTCAGTGGAAAAAAGAGTGTGCATTAACTTTGGACAAATGGTCAGGCAACTTAGCAAGTGTTTAAGGATGTTGTCAGGTCATGCAGTAAAAAAAAAAAAGAAAGAGGTGTAATCTCAATTAGAGATTAACCTGGCCACTACTGTGAAAAAAAATAAATATGTGTCTATTAATATATTAATGGCAAAATGTGGAATAAGCTGAACCTCTACTCTTTATTGGATGCAGTGGAGAATATAGGAACTAAAGATAAGGAAAAGTCCAAGCTACTTAACACCTTGTTTGTATTAATTTTCAATATTAGGACAGGATGTCATCAGGACAAGAGTTCTCCTGAGCTGGCAGATGGGGTCAGAATGCAGAACAGGCCTCTGGAATCCAGGAGGAAGCAGCTGGTGACCTGTTGGGCCACTCAGATACTCACAGGTGTGGGATCAGATGGGATCCATCCTAGGGGGATGAGGGAACTGGTGGATGAGCTCCCCAAGCTGCTCTCCATCATTTACCATCAGTCCTGGCTCACCAGGGAGGTCCCAGAGCACTGGAGGTGCCAGTGTGACCCCATCCCAAGAAGGGCTGGGAGGAGGATCTGGGGAACTCCAGGCCTGTCAGCCTGACCTCGGTGCCCGGCAAGGTTCTGGAACAGATCACCCTGAGTGCCATCACAGGGCACCCACAGGATGGCTGAGGGATCAGAGCCAGCCAGTGTGGATATCAATGTCTGCATGGATGATCTGCATGAGGGGATTGAGACCAACATCAGCAAATTTGCAGATGACCTAGAGCTGGGTGTGGGTGTGAATGTGCTGGAGGATAGGAGGGCTCTGCAGAGGGACCTGGACAGGCTGGATCCAGGGCCCAAATCCAACAAGGTGAGGTTTAACAAGTCCAAGTGCCGGGTCCAGCACTTTGGCCACAACAACCCCTGCAGTGCTCCAGGCTGGGGACAGAGTGGCTGGACAGCAGCCAGGCAGAAAGGGACCTGCAGGGATTGATGGACAGCAGGCTGGACATGAGCCAGCAGTGTGCCCAGGTGGCCAAGAAGGCCAATGGCTCCTGGCCTGGATCCGGAATGGTGTGGCCAGCAGGAGCAGGGCTTCTGTGCCAGCCCTGATCTGCCCCCAGCTCTGCACACAGACATTGCTGCTGCAGCTCCAGAGGAGCGAACAAAAGGAGGATTTCTGGTGAAAACTTTCCTGGGAGATCCTTTAGTTCATTTAAAGCCACTGACAGCACAGCTCCTCATTGACACCATCTGGGGCCACAGCAAAGGTTGAGAGAAACAAAATGAGAAATGGCACAAGGAATGGCCTTTGTGGACAATCTTAAAAAACTAAAACACAGGGGAAAAACCCCACAACCAAACCAACAGGAACAATCAAAGATGACTTTTCTTACAAATGATTTGCAGAAGCTGGCCAGCAATTTTGTCAGTGCTACCCAGAGTGCTTTTGTCACAGGAAACTCAGACTTTTTGTCACAGGCATCATGATTAGCAGATCTTGAAATGCTCTCAAGTCCCTGAGCACTAAGTCACGGAGAATTAAAGTCACACAGGCCACTTCTGCAGTTCTCAAACACAGCCCTGTTGCTGCTGCTGCTGCTGCTGAAATAGAATCAACTGACAGAGGCCATCACAGAAATTGCCTCTGGAGTGTCAAATCTAATAAAAAAATCCACCAGGAGAAAGAGAAACCAGAACTTCTCGACACACTTCATTGTTTCTTCCGAGCAGCAGAAGAAAATGGAGATGCCCAGAGATATTTCCAGCCGCTGCTGATCCCAGTGGAGCCCAGCCTGCTGCCCAGTCCCAGCAGGAACCTGAGCCCAGCCCAGGGAGCTCCTGCAGTGTCGGGAGCTCAGCGCACGCGGAGCCGGGCCCAGAGCCCCGGGCACGGCACAGACAGAATGTCCTGTGGCCCAAACCTCCTGCTCCTGCCTCACAGCACCCAGCGTTCTCCCCCTCCTGCTCCTCTCCCAGCACGGCACACATTCCAGCTCGGAGGAGGCTTCCCCAGAGAGGGCTCCGGCTCCTGTTTCAGCCTCAGTGTCCCTGCAGAGAAGCAGGGCATCTTTCAGGCACTTCCACAAGCTCCGGGTTCCCATTTCATGGGGAATCTAGGATGAAAATGGCCTTGTTAGGAAGGACAAAAGCGGAGGGAGTGGACTGAAAATTATTAGGAAAAAAATGACCATTCTTACAGACAAAGATCACCACGTCATTGCCTGCATTTCTCCTTTTCAGATTCTTTCAGTCATCTCCTGAGAGGTCCAGCTTGGTCTGGTGCTTGTCATTGATTGATTGAACTCTTGAATTATATCAGTGCATGAGACGTAGAAGCATCTAAAGTGAATACAGAAACGAACTCCCCTGTCAGCCCATTTTCATCTTCTACATCACTTTCAAGATGCCCATGGGGATGTTGGAATGATTATCCCACAGCTCTCCATTTCTGGCTGCAGGCTCTGCAGATTCTTTCTCTGCATTCAGTCAGGCTTGCATTCCCTAATAATTTCCGGTAGCCCGTCATGGATTCTTACGGTATCACAGTAACAATGAAAACCTCACCGATGGCACAACTGCCCAGCCCACAAGGAAAAGAAAGAACAAGCTGTCAAGTTTTTCTAATATTAGTCCTGCTTTGCTGTAAGAGTCGTGCTGCACTCACGGTGTGGAAAGCCAAGAGAAGCTGCAGCTGGTGGCACATGTTGTGACAGGAGCTGCACCTCGTTCTCCAGGAAAGGTTCTTGGAAAGAGCAAACAGGACTGTGGAGAAGATTCTGGGAAAACTGAATGAGCTTTTAGGAAATGAAATGAAAATGGAAAGAAACAATCCAAGATGTTTTCCTCTGTTTATTTTTATGCTCCCCTTTTCCATCTTGCACTGCTTCTCCATCCCATTAATCCAACTGGATCTCACCTCTAAGATCCATGACATGGCAAGTTTGAGACACTGTAAAATACCATGAGCTACACACACTTTGCCTTCCCCTGGTTTTCTTGGAAAGCAGTGCTGGAGACTAAGTGCAGTGATTGGGTCAGGCACAAATTCTGCATTCAGGGAATGTGCTCCGATAGTGTTTGACCCTCAGCAGGGACAATGCACAGTAGCGACCAAGAGGATTTCTGTGCCGCTGTGCAGGAGTCCAGACTCTGGGTCTGGGCTGAACACGGCAAAGTTCCCGTGTTTGGACAGGCTCAGGGGCTGCCCCCGGGGAGCGGGGGGCTGGGCGTGGGGGCGAGTGGTCAACGGAAAAACGGACACGGGGACAAACGGCCCCGGAGCTTCAGTTGCAGCAGCAGCAGCAGCGGCGGCAGCAGCAGCGGCGGCAGCAGCAGCAGCAGCGGCGGCAGCAGCCAAAGCAGCGATTTTGTTGATTCCCTCTTGATTCTCCTCTCCTTCTCCCGCTGTCCCGCACCGTCTCCCGCTCTCCCTTTCCCGCTGTCCCCTCCTCTCCCAGTCTCTCTCTCCCCATTCCCGGCCGGGCCATGCCCCCGGCCCGCCCCCGGCTCCGGGCGGGGCTGCCCCATCCCCGCCCCCGGCCGTCCCGCCGGGGTCTCGCCTCCGCCCGGCTCTGGCCGTGCTGGCGGTGGCGCTTCTGGGCGGGCATCGGTGCCTGCGCCTGGGGCGGCATCGCCTCCCTCTGGCTCCGCCTGGCCCGAGCCTGGCCCCGGCCCCGGCTCCTCCCGGGCCCCGCGGAGGACACACGCGGCGCGGCCGCTGCCGCCGCCTCCGCTGCGGCTTCCCCGGCCCGAGCTCCGCCGCTCGGCAGCGCGGCCGCCGCCCCCGAGCCGCCGCTGTCCCGTTGCCGGGAGCGAACGCCTGGGGAGGGCCGGCCCGGGGCGGTCGGGGGGCGCTCGGGGGCCGCTCCTGGCCCCGGGCCGAGCGCTGACAGCCGCGTCCCGCCCGCAGGGAAGGCGCAGCAGGGCCTGAAGGAGCGGTACCGGCTGGGTTCGCTGCTGGGCAGCGGCGGCTTCGGCAGCGTCTTCGCGGCCACGCGGCTCTCGGACGGCGCCCCGGTGAGCGGCGGGGCCGGCGGCGGGCGGAGGAGGAGGAGGAGGAGGAGGAGGAGGAGGGGGAGGAGGAGAAGGGAGAGGGGGAGAGGGGGGAGGAGCAGGAGGAGGAGGAGGAGGAGGATGGGGCTGGAGCTGGGGCTGGGGCTGGGGCTGGGCATGGCGGGCGGCGAGCTCAGCCCGCTGCTGCTCTTGGCTTGCAGGTGGCCATCAAAAGGGTGCCAAGGAACCGCGTCCGACACTGGGGCGAGCTGGTGAGTGAGCGGGGCCAGCGGCAGAAGCCGGGCCGTGCCGGGCGGGGATGAGCCGAGGCCCGGCAGGGTGGGAGCCACCAGGACGCCTCGAGGGAGAGCGGGCGTGGGGCCAGCGCAGGGCACAGAGCATCCCGGGCTGGGTGAGGGGTTCCTGACCCCTGGCACGGCATCAGCCCCACTGACAGCATCGTGCTCCTCCTGCAGCCCGACGGCACCAGCGCACCCCTGGAGATCGTGCTGCTGGACAAGGTCTCCACTGGCTTCCCCGGTGTCATCCAGCTGCTGGAGTGGCTTCAGCTCCCCAAATACATCTTGATCGTGCTGGAACGCCCGAAGCGGTCTCAGGACCTGCATCATTTCATTCGGGCACGGGGGTTCCTGTCCGAGGAGGTGGCACGGGATCTGTTCCGCCAGGTGCTGGAGGCCGTGCAGCACTGCACCAGCTGTGGGGTCCTGCACAGGGACATCAAACCACAGAACATCCTGGTTGACCTGGCCACCGGGCAGGCCAAATTGATTGACTTTGGCTGTGGCACCTACCTGCAAGACACAGCCTACACTCGCTTTGCAGGTGAGCCCACGCAGGGGTGTGCTCTCGGTCCTGGCATCTCATGGCCCAACATCTCACAGCCCAAGCTGGCTGTGGCAGCGGGGATTCTCCCTTTTGCTGCCCTTCATGGCACTGAGATTTCAGCTGAGTTGCATTTGAGCAGGGCTGGGTGGGGAGCCAGCTTCCAGCCCTGCTGGCAGACTTTGCCCACCACTCTGGGCAGGACTGGGTCTGGGGCTGGGGCAGCCAGCCCAACAAAAACATGGGTGGGTGGGGGTAGCAGAGAGGGGGGCCGTAACCTGTGTCCCAGCCAGTTTGGTGTGCAGGTGACAAAGGGCTTGGACTGCTCCACTCACCTGGTTTGTTTTGGATTCATGATGTTTTTTGGGCAGTGCAGGCAGGGAGGATGAAGGCATGGTTTTCCCAAGAACTGGGTGGGTTTTTCCTCCTCATGGTCGGGCCTTGCCAGGACTTCTGCTGCCCTCTTCCAACCCCAGTGGCTTCTTTTCCAACCCCGAGTCTGTACACAAGTCCCAGGTGCTGGCCAGAGGGCAGCGGTCACCCCGTGTGCCACTGGGGCAGCCCCCACACACCCAGGGATGCTGGGGCCAGGCTCTGGGAGCAGCAGCATCCCCCTGATGAACCCCATCTGTATTCCACAGGAACACCGTCATACAGCCCCCCGGAATGGATCCACTTTGGATTTTACTATGGCAAGCCAGCTACCATCTTGTCCCTGGGCATCCTGCTACACCAGATGGTCTGCGGGGAGCACCCTTTCAGGAGGAGCCAGAACATCAGCTGGGACCATCAGCTCTCGCTGCCAGGACGGCTCTCTCAAGGTGGATCCTCATCTCTGGCCACGGGGGCAATGCCAGTGCTGGGAGACAGCAGCAGCTCGTGAGCATCCTGCTCTGGCAGCTGCTGAGGAGGTGGCACATGTCCTGCTCTCCTGCTCTCCTCCAAAACAGGGAATTGATGGGGAAGTTTAGGCCCAGCTCTGAGCACATCCAGCATGGCCTGGGCACGGGAATAGTGGGGCAAAGCCAACAGGAGCCTTCTCCAGCTGACCGGCGGGTTCTGGTTTCTCTGCCCAGAGTGCCAAGATGTGATCAGGCGCTGTTTATCCATGCTGGACTCGGACAGGCCCTCGTTAGAAGAGCTGTTCTGTGATCCCTGGCTGCAGGATATTGATCGGCCCTAGAAAAAGGGAGAGAGCCACAGGCACACTTTGATGCAAGGCCCTGGTAAGTTGCAGCTCCACACATGCCTTGGCAATCAGAAGCAAAGGAACCCAAACATTTTGTCCTGCGTGTGTCACTGCCCAGGGGTCATCAGATGGGAACACGCAGCCCTTGTGCTGGAGCTGAGCTGCTCTGCCCAGCACTGGTGGCCGCCATCTGAGCTGGTTTTGCTTGTCCTGGTTCCCTGACAGCTCTGGGCCCTGGGCAGAACCCAGACAGCCTGGGCTCACCCCCAGGGAAGGAGAAGGAGCCCCTGGAGAAGCTGTACCAGGTGGGGCTGCTGCTGCTGCTGGGGACAGTGAGAACGACATCAATGATGACAACCTCTTCCTCCACCTGGCCACCGGCAGCTGAGGATGATGGACTTCGATTCTGGCACCTTCTCCAAAGCCAGGCTCCACAGGAAATTTGCAGGTGAGTCTACACACAGGGGAATGCTCCCAGATTTGGGCATTGCACAGCCTGGCCAGGAACCAAAGGTTCCCCCTTTGCTGGGGCGGATGCAGCTGATCCTTCAGTCGGCTGCCAGGCTGCTTTTGGCAGGGCTGGGGGATGGGCTGGGGCGGTGATGAAATGGGAGTGGGCTCCTGGCCCTGCCAACAGCCCCCAGCACCCACCGTGCCCCGGGCTGGGGCTGGGGCAGCCAGCCCGACACAAACAAACCCCCATGGTGGGAGCAGAGGTGGGACTCCAGAACCTGTGCAGGGGCTGCTTTGCTCTGCTGGCAAGGAAGGGCTTTGGATGCTCCACTGCCCCTGTTTGCTTTGGGATCACCGTTATTTTGGGGGGCAGTGCAGGGGGGAAGGGAGAAAGCCTGGGCTTCCCTCACCTGTGGGTGGGTTTTTCCCTGGCATGCAGGGGTTGGGCCTTCCTCAAGTCCCTGACAGTAATAAGATTTTTGACCTTTTTTCTTGTTCCCCTCTGTAATCTATTTTCAATAATTTGTTGTGTGTTTTTCTAGAGGAACCGTTCTAGCTGGGGTCCAGTCTGGATCAGGAAGTGCTTGGGGGCAGCTGTGAGCGTGGATGGGCCGTGCCCTTGGAGAAGGCTGAGGACATGGTTTGGGACCAGCTTTTCTTCCAGCGGGGGATGGCGCCAGGTGGGTCCCGTCTGCTTGGCATGGTGGGATCAGAGCTTTGGGGAGATGGCAGCGAGCACAGGAGCATCCTGCTCTGGGCAGCTGCTGAGGGCTGGATGTGCCGTGGCCGGCTGCAGGCTGGGCACATGTCCTGCCCTCCTGCTCTGCTCCCACAGGCAGCAGGGATGGGCAGCTCTGGGCACAGCTCTGGGCACGGCCAGCATGGCCTGGGCACCGCGGGCGGCTGGGACAAGGGGACAGGAGCCTTCAGCTGACGGGCGCTTTCTGGTTTCTCTCCTTGCAACGGGGCTCTGCGGGTGCTGAGGCTGCTCTGGGCTCTGCCAGGGCTCTGCTGGAGCTCAGCACCGGGCCGCAATCAGCCAAAGAAGAAATGGGGTGACCTGCAGCACAGACCTGCTGGAGCATTTCAGCAACACAGCTCAAGGTTGCAGAGTGTACGCCTCCCAGGGAAAACATGACACCACCCCAAAATAAACTTGTTCAATAGCTTCTGAAATGAAATCAGTCTGGGATGATCCCAAATGACATTTTGCAGCTTGCTCAAGCTGTATCTCGGCCCTTCTCTGAACTGTTCTCTCCCCCACCTGCCTTGTACTTCCCAACTGCTCCCTCTTTTCCCCCAGTGAGTTCCCAGCCCATGGCAGTCTCCATCACACTGTTGCCTTCCTTGATGCCCCTCACCACAAGGAAGGCTGAGCCCCAGGCTTAGGGACTCATCCTGTCACTGGCTGAGGAGCAGCAATGTCTCAGAGGTCCAGTGGGATTTTAGTGTCATTCAGAGCTGCTCTCCAGCCCTCAGCTCTCCTCACTGCTGAGTTCCCACTCCCTTTTCCTCGTCCTTGCAGCAGGATGAGCTCTGTGAATCCCCTTGAGCCTCCCCACTCTTCCCAGCCCACGCACCCACCTCAGTTAGGCTGAAGCTGCAGCTTCTCTGTCTCCTGTGGCACACCAGTCCAGTCCCCTGTGCGGGGAGCCCCAGCCCCAGAGCACAGCACTCAGCAGTGCAGTCCAGGCTGGAGCAGCTGCCCTGCAGCCCTGGCTTGGCTCTTTGTGGCAAGGGAATGCTCGCTGTTTGCAGCTGTCCCTGCAGGATGGCCCCAGGGCAGAGCCCAGCCGGGCTCCCACTGCAGCCCCTGAAGCTTGGGGCAGACAGTGGTCCCAGAACCGAGGTTCACAGGGAGCACCCAGAGCTGAGGCTTGCAGTCAGTGTTGGCAAGTGTTGTGTTCTCATCTCCTGCAGCCTGTGGGGAAAGCAATCTGTGCTGCCAGGCCTGTGTGTGCCAGGCCTGTGTGTGTCAGGGGCTCTTGGATGTCTCTGTACCCATGGACAGAAGGCTCTGTGTGTGCCAGGGGCTCTTGGATGTCTCTGTACCCATGGACAGAAGGCTCTGTGTGTGCCAGGGGGTCTTGGATGTCTCTGTACCCATGGACAGAAGGCTCTGTGTGTGCCAGGGGCTCTTGGATGTCTCTGTATCCATGGACAGAAGGCTCTGTGTGTGCCAGGGGCTCTTGGATGTCTCTGTACCCATGGACAGAAGGCTCTGTGTGTGCCAGGTGCTCTTGGATGTCTCTGTACCCATGGACAGAAGGCTCTGAGTGTGCCAGGGTTTCCATAATATCTCTGTACCCATGGGTATGGAATAGCATGGGCCCTGAAAGTGTCAGTCCCGTTGCTTGCACGCTCCTTCCTTTGTATACAAGACGCATCCATGCACACCCCAAAGTACAGATACATTAAAACATCTGGGAGGGACAGAGATTTCCCCCAGGGCTCTAACTTGGGCATAACTCACCTTTTAGCCGGTGGCCAGGGGATTTTTTTCCCAGCTCTGTGTGAGAAGGTGTCCAGGAGCTGAAGGAGCAGCATTTAGAAGCAATTTCAGGATTTCTAGGCAGGAAGTGGAGCTGACCACATAACTCGCCGTATTCATCAGGATGTGCTGCTGGTTCTTTGGGAATATGGCCCAATGGAGACACGAGCCTTGGAAAAATCCCAGCGCTCTGTGGATTTGTGCAAAGGGGGAGCAGCAGAAACACTTTGTGTCTGCTCTGGGGACACAAAGCCCAAGGAGCTGCGATGGCAGAGGGTGACCTGGGCTGGTGGCAGGTGAAGTCCTGGTTCATGACATCCCAGAGTGGCACAGGACAAAGCTCCAAGCACTCCCAACCCCACTGATGAAGTCTTTGTGATGCTGCACATCCTATAGGAAAAGCTGCTGTCACACAATGCACTGGGATTTGTAAGTTTCATTTTCAATACTTTAGGTCCAAGTTTCAAACTGCAATATTTTTGCACTCAAGACACAATCGTGCACAATCCATCTCTCATCCTCCTATTGCTTCAACTCCAATTAAAAAAAAAATCCTAATATTGGAACAAAACCCAAAGTCTTTAAAAAAGGATGCTGAGGTCAGTCCGTAAGATGGATCCAGGCCATCAGAACATGCACAAAGTAAATGAGTTCTCCCTTTAAAAAGATCAGTTACTTCTTAATCCAAAGTTACAGAATATTTTCACTACACATTTGTTTCTTGTTTTTCATATTTTTCTCATTTTTCTTTTCCTTTCTTTTTTTAAGAAGATAACACATTCTGAAAAAGAAATGTACAGCAAAATGAGATACATTTCTGATAAACAATGAAAATATTTACTCCTCTGTTTACTTTTCTCTGGATACCCCGATGTAAAAAATCTAGCAGATATGAGCAGAGGTGTCAAGTGTTTGCTTTGGACTAAGCTGGAGTTCAGCACTGCTGACATCCTGCTCCAGCCAAGAGCTGCAGAATTCTTTTGCACATCTCGAGCCATGTGTTTGCAGGCACAGCACCTGCAGTGCTGACACACCAGTGCACGTGAATAACTCTGTTACTCCCTCACAGAATTTGGGCTCTGCCCCAGAACGAGGTGCTCCAGCCCTTGGCTCCTGGTTCCCGTGGGGAGCAGCTCCCTTCCCTCTGGCTGAGCTGCTCAGGCAGAGCCCGGCAGCTCCTGGCCCTGCAGGGCTGAGGCTTTTCCCCATTGCTGGGCACAGACTGATGGAGCAGCACTGCTAAACACGGGCACACACAGGGACCAGCAGCAGCTGCCTTTGGCCACCTGAGGCTCCAAGGCCCAAACTCTGAGCAGACAGAGCTGGAAGAGACTCGCAGGCTCCCTGCTGGCTCTGCTGCCCCACTTGTGCCCACCTGGGAGCCCCCAGGGCCAGCAGGGACTTGAGATGGCAGCCCTGGGCTCCTGGAGGTTGTGCAAGGAGCGGAGCTGGGGCCTCCCTGTCCATGGGGAGCTTCCAGATGGAAAAGGCAGCTGTACCCAGGCAGCTCCAAGGGCAGAGAAAGGAGGGTCTCGTCCCCTGGATCCGTGCCAGTCCCACAGTCCTGGGCAGCAGCCACCGAGCCCTGGGGGAGCAGAGGGCACAGCAAGAGGGACAAAAGCAGGCAAGGTCAGAGACTGGAGAGAGCCAGACCCGGCAGCAGGAACAGCTGCTCCATTGCACTCTTGGAGAAAGCTCCTGGCTGGTTCAAAGCGCTGAAAGGCATGCAGGGCAGAGAGGAGGCCACACCAAACACTGCTCCTGTTTCCACAGCCTCCCCTCTCCGTGTCCCAGAAGGAATTGGATGGACTGCGTTCTTCTCCCCGAGTCGTCCGGTTCAGCACGAGCAGCTGAGCACCAGGAGCTGAAGGAGCTGAAGCCTCAGGCCACAAGAGCTGGGCCTGAGGAGACTTTGTGAGCAAATGAATGCTGCTAACATGGACCTGGCTGAATGCAGCAGATAGACTCATGGAATTGTTATGTGTATTTTAGATAATTCGTGCTTGTGAGAAATAGATTTATGAAATATGTTATATTGGTAAGAAATATTCTGTAAGTTTTTTTAAGCACCCCACCAAGGACGGGAAGGTTGCTTCACAGTATTTCAAACCCGCAGCTGGCAGCAGGGAGAAGAGGACCTAATTTGCAAACGAATGGACGTGGCCGGCTCTGAGATGGGTGCTTTTCAGCACTGGTGGGTTCCTTTTTCTCCCTGGTGCTACACTACAGCTCCTGGCATGTAGATGTTAGCAAAAAGGATTCTCTTTGAGGAAAGATCTAATACTCAGATCCTTTGGCATTCATCATTTTTCAAGTATCTTATGTTACATTTTACATATCTGTCGTGGTTTGACATGGAAATGAACTTTTTCAGGAAGTTGGGTCAAACCAATCAGTGGTCAGGTTTGGATATTGGCACACTATTTTGAATTCTTCTGATGAAAAGCACCTACTTGGCTGCAGGCTCTTTACTGCCAAGCTCTCAGCAGGGTGGCTGGCTGGAGGTTTGCTTTGTCCCTCATCAGCTTCAAGGAGAAACCATCTCACCACCACAGTGACTGCTCAATGTCCCAGTGCAGAATTTTTAAAACACCGGGCTTCTGTTCCCCTCCTATTCTCCAGCATCAGCCAAGGTATTTCAGAATGTTTGTATTGATTTGCTGAATCCTTCTGGACATTTAGAAAGTAAAACATTACTGAACTGCTTTGCTGGCTGCTTTTGTTTTATTGGTAGCTGCACATTTGAGCTGGTAAAACGGTTTGCTGTTGCTATTCCAAAATTTGTTCACTAACCTACCATGCTATTCTATATGCTAATCTTTTTGTTTCTCTCTTCATTCTCTTTCCCTCACGCATCTCCATTCTCGTCTTTTTCTCATTTTATGAGCCAATTCTCTTTCTCTAATTCCCTTTTTCTGCGTCAAATCCCATATATACCAAAGTGTCCGAGATTTTACTCTGCAAGTTGTTGTATGTAATAAACTTCTGTATATCTTATCCAGCTGAACACAATGGCACCACTTACACGCCCTAAGTGACATGTACCTGTTTGGAACGCCCAAGGAGAAACACGCTGTAAGTAGTTGAGAGTGAGATAACCAGAACCATCAGGGAGATACATCTGAATACCGAACTCCAGGAGCACGATCGATCGGACGGGTTCTGTTCACCTTGCCACAGTGAAGGAACTCCACATGAATAGGTGCAGCCCAGAAAAGAAGAAAGAGACTTTGCCTCAGGCAAGAAAAACCATATATAAATCACTTGGACAGAACAGTCGGGGTGAACATAGGGGACCCTATGCTGTAGTGGTCAAACCTGTGTCTCACCCAGCGCCGATCCCGGGCTCGGCACTGACCTTTTTTTGATAGTGGCTTTTCGTTGTTATTCTCTAAATTTATATTTGGACAATTTAATAAATTTTCTTTAATTAATAAATTGGAGCATTCATTTATAACAATCTTGAATCCATCTATAACATACTAAAAATCCTAAAGCTTAAATTTCTTACCCATGTGACATACTAAACTCCTCTCTACAATCTCTACAATCTATTTCACACTTTTGTGGTTTCTAGTTTACCTTGAGGCTTTGGAAGTTTTCTCCATGAATGAGGGTCAAAGTCAGTGCTCCCCTGGGGGTCAGGAGACCCCAGAGCAGACAGAGAAATACTCCCGGTGTCCTGGGTTTCCACATCATCCCTTCCTCCTTTATTCATTATACACAATTCACAAAGTTCTATTGTGACATTTGGGTCTTGGCCAGTCCTTTTCTGTAGGGTATTCAGTGTCACAGTGAGCAGCCAAAGGTGACATATTAGCATTGTCAGCCTTATTTCACATTATCAATTTTAAATTCTATCTGAAAAAAAATGTATAATAATGTTCTATTTTTATATAACTGTTATTATGATGATAATAATAGTATTATATTTCACTTGCACAAATGAACCTCAGCTCAAGTTTTAACCTTCCTCTGTCCCTTCATGTGGGAGCATTCCAAAAGCAATTCTTCCTTCTGTTGGTGCTGTTTCCAATGTGCCATTTACAAACTTCACCCACATATTCCCAAACCCACAATTCTTTTCCTTCTTCCACATGCAATTTTTGGATGCATTTGAAGACAACCAGGGGTTCAGCCTCTTTTAACAGAGTGCCCCACTGCTGACACCAGTGCTCTGACCTCAGCCCACTCCAGAGCCAGGGAACTCCAGGGAAGGGCTTCCCATCTGGGAATTTCTGATGGGACTGATTCCTCACATTTACATTTAAAAAGTGACATTTT
Source organism: Anomalospiza imberbis (assembly GCF_031753505.1). Lineage (NCBI taxonomy): Eukaryota > Metazoa > Chordata > Aves > Passeriformes > Viduidae > Anomalospiza > Anomalospiza imberbis. The sequence continues at coordinate 1,017,163 of NC_089719.1, read as the reverse complement.
GTTGTGATCTGGCCAGACTGTGCCAGTTTTGTTTCCCCAGTGGGCAGGGTCAACACCAAAGACACAGACACCAACTGAAGGACTCAGTGTCATTGACTGTAGCTCAAAGCAGCAAAGAGTCCCAAAAGGAGCAGCTCAGCAATGCACCCAGCCATCAGCACCAGAGATTGCAGCAGTGATTAAGAAAGATCCAGCAGCAGTTACCCTCAGGCTTTACCATGCCCCAGATCCACACAGCAGCTGGGGAAGCTGTCACAGCCAAGGGCTGCAGAGCCACTCCTGGACACTGGGAATTCCTGCAGGTGCCTCCAGCCACAGGTGAGGCTCCAGCCTCGCTGGGAGAGGGCCCAGCTCTGACAGCGCTGAATGAACAAACTGACAGCGCTGCTGGTGCGGGAACATCTGGTTTCATCTTCCTCCTGGGTTCCTCCCAAAGCCTGGCCAGGGCCCAAGAGGAACCAAGGGAGGTGACTTTGACCATTCAGCCCCAGACAAGGCCAGATGTCAGATTTCATGGCCTTGTCTGGCTTCTAAACACAGAAAGGTCAATCCATGTTTCACTAATGAGTGGATACATCTATCACAGCGCTAATGACCATGCACATTTCATTAGTGAGCAGATACAAAGATAACCTTTGGTTGGAAGGTTCATCCAGAGGCCACCTTTGGCTCAGGGCCTCACTCAGGGCTGTTGTCCAGGCCTTGGCACTTCAGGGATGTGGTTTAGTGCTGGGCTCGACACTGCTGGGTGACCGGCTGGACTGGATGAGCTCAGAGGTCTTTTCCAACAGAAAGGATTCTGTGTTTCCATGATTCCATCTGCTGCATTCAGCCAGGTCCATGTTAGCAGCATTCATTTGCTCAGAAAGTCTCCTCAGGCCCAGCTCTTGTGGCCTGAGGCTTCAGCTCCTTCAGCTCCTGGTGCTCAGCTGCTCGTGCTGAACGGGACACTCGGAGAGAAGAACACAGTCCATCCAATTCCTTCTGGGACACGGAGAGGGGAGGCTGTGGAAACAGGAGCAGTGTTTGGGGTGGCCTCCTCTCTGCCCTGCACGCCTTTCAGCGCTTTGAACCAGCCAGGAGCTTTCTCCAAGAGTGTAATGGAGCAGCTGCTCCTGCTGCCGGGTCTGGCTCTCTCCAGTCTCTGACCTTGCCTGCTTTTGTCCCTCTTGCTGTGCCCTCTGCTCCCCCAGGGCTCGGTGGCTGCTGCCCAGGACTGTGGGACTGGCACGGATCCAGGGGTCGAGACCCTCCTTTCTCTGCCCTTGGAGCTGCCTGGGCACAGCTGCCTTTTCCATCTGGAAGCTCCCCATGGACAGGGAGTCCCCAGCTCTGTTCCTTGCACAAGCTCCAGGAGCCCAGGGCTGCCATCTCAAGTCCCTGCTGGCCCTGGGGGCTCCCAGGTGCATCAGGCTGCTGTGACACCGCTGCACACGGGAGGGAAGAGTGGCAGGGGCAGTGCTGAAAGTCAGCTCCATGTGCTGCTGCTGCTGGGGGGTCATTTGTCCAGGCCTGCCCCAGTGTCAGGGATCAGATCCAGGCCCTGCTGCTGCTCCCTCGGGATCAGCCCCAGTTTGGGTGTTGCTGTCAGGGCCAGCAGAAGCGGTGGCTGCAGCAGCGGGTGCTGACAGGGCCCCAAGCCCCGGGGCTGGAGGGGTCCCTAGGCTGGGGCTGGGAGGGAGCTGCTCCAGCCCGGAGTGCACTGCTGAGTGCTGTGCTCTGGGGCTGGGGCTCCCCGCACAGGGGACTGGACTGGTGTGCCAGAGGAGACAGAGAAGCTGCAGCTTCAGCCTAACTGAGGTGGGTGCGTGGGCTGGGAAGAGTGGGGAGGCTCAAGGGGATTCACAGAGCTCATCCTGCTGCAAGGACGAGGAAAAGGGAGTGGGAACTCAGCAGTGAGGAGAGCTGAGGGCTGGAGAGCAGCTCTGAATGACACTAAAATCCCACTGGACCTCTGAGACATTGCTGCTCCTCAGCCAGTGACAGGATGAGTCCCTAAGCCTGGGGCTCAGCCTTCCTCGTGGTGAGGGGCATCAAGGAAGGCAACAGTGTGATGGAGACTGCCATGGGCTGGGAACTCACTGGGGGAAAAGAGGGAGCAGTTGGGAAGTACAAGGCAGGTGGAGGAGAGAACTGTTCAGAGAAAGACTGAGCAACAGCTTGAGCAAGCTGCAAAATGTCATTTGGGGTCATCCCAGACTGATTTCATTTCAGAAGCTATTGAACAAGTTTATTTTGGGGTGGTGGCATGTTTTCCCTGGGAGGCGTACACTCTGCAACCTACAGCTGTGTTGCTGAAGTGCTCCAGCAGGTCTGTGCTGCAGGTCACCCCATTTCTTCTTTGGCTGATTGCGGCCCGGTGCTGAGCTCCAGCAGAGCCCTGGCAGAGCCCAGAGCAGCCTCAGCACCCGCAGAGCCTGGCTGCAAGGGGAGAAACCAGAAAGCGCCTGTCAGCTGAAGGCTCCTGTCCCCTTGTCCCAGCCGCCCGCGGTGCCCAGGCCATGCTGGCCGTGCCCAGAGCTGTGCCCAGAGCTGCCCATCCCTGCTGCCTTTGGGAGCAGAGCAGGAGGGCAGGACATGTGCCCAGCCTGCAGCCGGCCACGGCACATCCAGCCCTCAGCAGCTGCCCAGAGCAGGATGCTCCTGTGCTCGCTGCCATCTCCCCAAAGCTCTGATCCCACCATGCCAAGCAGACGGGACCCACCTGACGCCATCCCCCGCTGGAAGAAAAGCTGGTCCCAAACCATGTCCTCAGCCTTCTCCAAGGGCACGGCCCATCCACGCCACAGCTGCTCCCAAGCACTTCCTCATCCAGACTGGACCCCAGCTAGAATGCTTCCTCTAGAAAAACACACAACAAATTATTGAAAATAGATTACAGACAAAAAGGGGAACAAGAAAAAGGTCAAAAATCATATTACTGTCAGGGACTTGAGGAAGGCCCAACCCCTGCATGCCAGGGAAAAACCCACCCACAGGTGAGGGAAGCCCAGGCTTTCTCCCTTCCCCCCTGCACTGCCCCCCAAAATAACGGTGATCCCAAAGCAAACAGGGGCAGTGGAGCATCCAAAGCCCTTCCTTGCCTGCAAAGCAAAGCAGCCCCTGCACAGGTTCTGGAATCCCACCTCTGCTCCCACCATGGGGGTTTGTTTGTGTCGGGCTGGCTGCCCCAGCCCCAGACCCAGCCCCAGCCCGGCGGCACGATGGGTGCTGGGGCTGTTGGCAGGGCCAGGAGCCCTCTCCCATTTCATCACCACCCCAGCCCATCCCCCCAGCCCTGACAAAAGCAGCCTGGCAGCCGACTGAAGGATCAGCTGCATCCACCCCAGAAAAGGGGGAACCTTTGGTTCCCGGCCAGGCTGTGCAATGCCCAAATCTGGGAGCATCCCCCTGCGTGTGGACTCACCTGCAAATTTCCTGTGGAGCCTGGCTTTAGAGAAGGTGCCAGAATCGAAGTCCATCATCCTCAGCTGCCGGTGACCAGGTGGAGGAAGAGGTTGTCATCCTTGATGTCGTCCTCGCTGTCCCCAGCAGCAGCGGCCCCACCTGGTACAGCTTCTCCAGGGGCTCCTTCTCCTTCCCTGGGGGTGAGCCCAGGCTGTCTGGGTTCTGCCCAGGGCCCAGAGCTGTCAGGGAACCAGGACAAGCAAAACCAGCTCAGATGGCAGCCACCAGTGCTGGGCAGAGCAGCTTAGCTCCAGCACAAGGGCTGCGTATTCCCATCTGATGACCCCTGGGCAGTGACACAGGCAGGACAAAATGTCTGGGTTCCTTTGCTTCTGATTGCCAAGGCATGTGTGGAGCTGCAACTTACCAGGGCCTTGCATCAAAGTGTGCCTGTGGCTCTCTCCCTTCTTCTAGGGCCGATGAATATCCTGCAGCCAGGGATCACAGAACAGCTCTTCTAACGAGGGCCTGTCCGAGTCCAGCATGGATAAACAGCGCCTGATCACATCTTGGCACTCTGGGCAGAGAAACCAGAACCCGCCGGTCAGCTGGAGAAGGCTCCTGTTGGCTTTGCCCCACTATTCCCGTGCCCAGGCCATGCTGGATGTGCTCAGAGCTGGGCCTAAACTTCCCCATCAATTCCCTGTTTTGGAGGAGAGCAGGAGAGCAGGACATGTGCCACCTCCTCAGCAGCTGCCAGAGCAGGATGCTCACGAGCTGCTGCTGTCTCCCAGCACTGGCATTGCCCCCGTGGCCAGAGATGAGGATCCACCTTGAGAGAGCCGTCCTGGCAGCGAGAGCTGATGGTCCCAGCTGATGTTCCGGCCCCTCCTGAAAGGGTGCTCCCCGCAGACCATCTGGTGCAGCAGGATGCCCAGGGACCAGATGGTAGCTGGCTTGCCGTTGTAAAATCGAAATTGGTTCCTTCTGGGGGGCTGTATGACCGTGTTCCTGTGGAATACAGATGGGGTTCATCAGGGGGATGCTGCTGCTCCCAGAGCCTGGCCCCAGCATCCCTGGGTGTGTGGGGGCTGCCCCAGTGGCACACGGGGTGACCCGCTGCCCTCTCGCCAGCACCTGGGACTTGTGTACAGACTCGGGGTTGGAAAAGAAGCCACTGGGGTTGGAAGAGGGCAGCAGAAGTCCTGGCAAGGCCCGACCATGAGGAGGAAAAACCCACCCAGTGCTTGGGAAAACCATGCCTTCATCCTCCCTGCCTGCACTGCCCAAAAACATCATGAATCCAAAACAAACCAGGTGAGTGGAGCAGTCCAAGCCCTTTGTCACCTGCACACCAAACCGGCTGGGACACAGCTTACGGCCCCCCTCTCTGCTACCCCCACCCACCCGTGTTTTTGTTGGGCTGGCTGCCCCAGCCCCAGCCTCAGTCCTGCCCAGAGTGGTGGGCAAAGGCTGCCAGCAGGGCTGGAAGCTGGCTCCCCACCCAGCCCTGCTCAAACGCAACTCAGCTGAAATCTCAGTGCCATGAAGGGCAGCAAAAGGGAGAATCCCTGCTGCCACACCCAGCTTGGGCTGTGAGATGTTGGGCCATGAGATGCCAGGACCGAGAGCACACCCCTGCGTGGGCTTACCTGCAAAGCGAGTGTAGGCTGTGTCTTGCAGGTAGGTGCCACAGCCAAAGTCGATCAATTTGGCCTGCCCGGTGGCCAGGTCCACCAGGATGTTCCCTGGTTTGATGTCCCTGTGCAGGACCCCACAGCTGGTGCAGTGCTGCACGGCCTCCAGCACCTGGCGGAACAGATCCCGCGCCACCTCCTCGGACAGGAACCCCCGTGCCCGAATGAAATTGTGCAGGTCCTGAGACTGCTTTGGGCGCTCCAGCACCATCAAGATGTATTTGGGGAGCTGAAGCCACTCCAGCAGCTGGATGACACCGGGGAAGCCAGTGGAGACCTTGTCCAGCAGCACAATCTCCAGGGGTGCGCTGGTGCCGTCGGGCTGAGGGAGGAACGCAATTCCGTCAGTGGGGCTGATGCCGTGCCAGGGGTCGGGAACCCCTCACCCAGCCCGGGATGCTCTGTGCCCTGCGCTGGCCCCACGCCCCCGCTCTCCCTCGAGGTGTCCTGGTGGCTTCCACCCTGCCGGGCCTCGGCTCATCCCCGCCCGGCACGGCCGCGCTTCTGCCGCTGGCCCCGCTCACTCACCAGCTCGCCCCAGTGCAGGACGCGGTTCCTTGGCACCCTTTTGATGGCCACCTGCAAGCCAAGAGCAGCAGCGGGCTTAGTTTGCCACCCGCCCTGCGCAGCCCCAGCCCCAGCCGCAGACCCAGCCCCATCCTCCTCCTCCTCCTTCTTCCCCTCCTCCTCACCCTCCCTCTACTCCTCCCCCTCCTTCCCCTCCTCCTCCTCCTCCTCCCCCTCCTCCTCCACCCCCCTCCTCCTCCGCCCGCCGCCGGCCCCGCCGCTCACCGGGGCGCCGTCCGAGCGCCGCGTGGCCGCGAAGACGCTGCCGAAGCCGCCGCTGCCCAGCAGCGAACCCAGCCGGTACCCCCGCTCCTGCAGGCCCTGCTGCGCCTTCCCTGCGGGCGGGACGCGGCTGTCAGCGCTCGGCCCGGGGCCAGGAGCGGCCCCCGAGCGCCCCCCGACCGCCCCGGGCCGGCCCTCCCCAGGCGTTCGCTCCCGGCAACGGGACAGCGGCGGCTCGGGGGCGGCGGCCGCGCTGCCGAGCGGCGGAGCTCGGGCCGGGGAAGCCGCAGCGGAGGCGGCGGCAGCGGCCGCGCCGCGTGTGTCCTCCGCGGGGCCCGGGAGGAGCCGGGGCCGGGGCCGGGACTGGAGCCCACGTCGGGGCCGGGGGCCGTGCTCGGGCCAGGCGGAGCCAGAGGGAGGCGATGCCGCCCCAGCCCCAGGCACTGATGCCCCGCCCAGCAGTGCCACCCGCCAGCACTGCCAGAGCCGGGCGGAGGCGAGACCCCGGCGGGACGGCCGGGGGCGGGGACGGGGACGGGGACGGGGACGGGGGCGGGGCAGCCCCGCCCGGGGCCGGGGGCGGGCCGGGGGCATGGCCCAGCCCGGCAGGGGAGAGGGAGACTGGAAGAGGAGGGGACAGCGGGAAAGAGAAGGCGGGAGAGGGTGTGGGACAGCGGGAGAGGGAGAGGAGAAGCAATAGAAAGTAAATAAAGTCGCTTCTTTCACTACTGCTGCCGCCGCTGCTGCTGCCGCCGCTGCAACTGAAGCTCCGGGGCCGTTTGTCCCCGTGTCTGTTTGTCCGTTGCCCGCTCGCCCCTGCGCCCAGCCCCCCCCTCCCCGGGGGCAGCCCCTGAGTCTGTCCAAACACGGGAATTTTGCCCTGTTCAGCCCAGATCCAGACTCTGGACTCCTGCACGAGGTCAGAAGTATCTCAGAGGTCCCCGCTGAGGATCAAACCCTATCGGGGCACATTCCCTGGCTGAAGGATTCCCTGGTCCTGGCCCTGCACTTATGGCTCCAGCGTTGCTTTCCAGTGAATACTGGAAGGCAAACTGCGTGGCTCATGGTACTTTAGAGTGTCTAGAACTCGCTAAGTCACTGATCTTAGAGGTGAGATGCATTTGGAATTAATGGGATGGAGAAGTAGTGCAAGATGGAGAAAGGGAGCAGAGAAATAAATAGAGGAAAACATCTTGGACTGTTTCTTTCAATTTTCATTTCACTTCTGGAAAGCTGTTTCAGTTTTCCAGGAATCTTCTCCACAGTCCTGTTTGCTCTTCTCAAGAACCTTTCTGGAGAACCAGGTTGAGCTCCTGTCACAAGTTGTGCCACTACCTGCAGCTTCTCTTGGCTTTCCACAGCGGGTGTGCAGCAGGACTCTTGCAGCAGAGCAGGACAAAAGTTTGGAGAACTTGACAGCTTGTCCTTTCTTTTCCTGGTGAGCTGGGGAGTTGTGCCATCGGTGAGGTTTTCATTGTGACTGTTCCAGCCTTGGGAAACAGGAGGTGGAACCAGGACTTGTTAGGGAATACAAGCCTGACTGAATGCAGAGAAGGAATCTCCAGAGCCCGCAGCCAGAAATGGAGAGTTGTGTGATAATCATTCCCACATCTCCATGGACACCTGAAAGTGATCTAGAACATGAAAATGGGACAGAGGGAGTTTGTTTCTGTGTTCAGTTTGGGTGATTCTACATCTCCAGAGCTGGTATAAAATCAAGAGCACAGTCAGTTCATGATAAGCACCAGAACAGGCTGGACCTCTGAGAGTAGGTGAAGGAAAGAATTTGAAAAGGAGAAATGCAGGGAATGACTTGGTGGACTTTGTCTGGCAGAAGGGTAATTTGTTCTAATTATTTCTAGTCCATTGCTTCTGCTTTTGTCCTTCTTACAAGGCCATTTGCATCCCAGATTCCTCATGAAATGAGATCCCTGAGCTTCTGGAACTGCCTGAAAGATGCCCTGTTCTTGCAGGGACACTCAGGCTGAAGCAGGAAGCAATTTTGAAGCAATTGTATTAAACAAAAACCAGTTCTTAAGCAGAGATTGATGTCACTCCCCCCGACCAACCACCATGGGCAAATCTCTGGCTCAGCCTGGAGCAGTGACCTTGAGGGGGTGTCCCCACTGCAGGGAGGAATCTCCACAACCTCCAAGGATGGAAATGTCAGAAGTCACTGCCATTAAAATTTGGGATGGGGCTTTTCTAGTCTGAAGTGCTGCCCTGTCAGTCAGATGTGCCCAGGCTGGGCCAGCTCAGCAGCTCTGCAGGAGCTCTCAGTGGTGTCACTTGGTTGTTCCTTTCTCTGGGGATTTTTCCAGCCCTGCCACAGCTTCAGCTCCTTCTGAGGATGTGGAACTTTGGGATGGAGGAGTCAGGCTGGTTTCAGGATTATTCACCCCAACAGCAGCGTGACGCCCCTCCTTCATTTCCCACTGGGGCTTTGCAAACAGGGCCTTGCGGGAGTGGTTTGAGCCCATTGCGGGCAGAGCCTCCTGCTCCAGCAGGAACTGCCTTTCCTGTGCCAGGAGCAGGGCAGGTCCTGCTGCAGGAAAAGCCCCAGGCCAGCCCCAGCACAGGGAAGGCCTCGGGCACAAGGGCAGAGTGCCGTGCTGGGAGCTGTGCCAGGGAGAGCCTGAGGCACCAAAGGCGCCTTGGCAGCAGCAGCTGCTTGCAGGGCATGGCCAGAAGCCTCCCTTGGCAAGCCGGCCTGGTGGCCAGCACTGCAGAGCTGCTGCCTCAGGGCTCAATTCTGGCTGGGCTCTGCCCCAGCCCACAGAGTGTGACCTCAGCCCTGACTCTGCCACGGCCCTTGTGCCTGAGCCCTGCAAAGCCCAAAGGTCACCTGTGCCCCCCTGGCTGTGCCAGCCCCTGGGGCAGGGGGAGGAAAGGCAGAGAAGGGGCTGGGTTTGGCTGTGGGATGTGGGGTCCAGCAGAGACCATGAGGAGTCAAGGCAGTGGATGGAGTGCACTGAGCAGCCCCTTCTGCCCATGCAGTCCTGGAATGGTTTGGATGGGAAGAGCTCTGCAGTGCTCATCTCATCCAAACCCCGCCATGAGCAGGGACATCTTTCACCGGATCAGGTTGTTCAGAGCCCTGTCCCAGCTGGACTTGAATGTTTCCAGGGATGCGGCACTGACCACCTCCCTGGGAACCTGTCCTGGTGTATCACCACCCTCATCATCAAACATTTCCTCCTTATCTGTTCTTATCTGAACCTCCCTTCCTTTAGTTTAAAACCACCCCCCTTTGTCCCATTGTGCCAGGCCCTACTAAAATCTTTGTCCACCCTTGTATTCCCAATGAGCCGGGTTTCCATGGCAACTGCCAGGACAGGTGACCCAGGTGTCACCCCCAGTGAGGGCTGCCATGGAAACAGTGCCCAGCACTGCCCCTTTCTGTCTGGCTGACCTGGCCTTTGGCCCTGGCCCTGGCGTTTGCTGCTGGTTCCGCGGCGCCTGACCGGCCAGCGCGGCACAGGGCAGGTGGCCATGGCACAAGCCCCCAGCAAGGGATCCCCTCTGGCTCTGGGCAGTGACAGCAGCCCTGAGCAAGGGGCCAGGGCAGGTTTCCATCGTGACCAACCATCACAACGGCTCCAGGAGAAGAGTGACTCTTGCCAAGGAACTTTGTGGTGCTGTCACTTAATAGTAAATCTGGTTTTTGCTGATCCCTTGCTGGGGATTTTTTCAGCGCTCTCAAGCCCTCGTTGGTAACAGGGTGAAGGAGCCCTGGCCCAGGCTCTGGCCCTGGGGGACACGGGGATGCTGCCGGGGGGTCCCTGTCCCCCTGCCCCAACCTCCAAAGTCCCAGCCCCCGTCCCCGTGTCAGGCTCTGGGGTCAATCTCGTGGAACATCCTCTGGGGGAGGCTGCGGTACCAGGGGCAGGGGGACCCGGGGGGACAGGGGACCCCTCTGTGCACGAGCAGCGTTGGACTTCTCTGGGGGAACTGTGAGGGGGAGCTGGGGTGGAGTGACCTCCCCAGTGACCTCACACAGCCCCTGTGATGTCACACAGCTCCTGTGATGTCACACAGCCCCTGTAATGTCACACAGCCCACTCTGAGATGTATCAGGCCACCTGTGATTTCATACAGGTGTCCTGTGATGTCACAGCCTGCTCTTTGAGGTCCCAGTCTGCTCTGTGATATCACAAAATCTGCCCTGTGATGTCACAGACACCCTGTGATGTCACAGCCAGCTCTGTGATGTCACAGCCACCTTTGTGATCTTATGCAGCCTCGCTGTGATGTCGCAGCCTGCTCTGTGATTTCACAGTCATCTCTGTGATGTCACAACCCACTCTGTATTGTCTCAGCCTTCTCTGTGCCATCACACAGCTGCTCTGTGATGTCACAGAGCCCTTTTCTATGAAGGCAGAGTCTTCTCTGCGGCCTCACAGCCCATTCTGTGATGTCACACAGCCAGCCTGTAATGTCACAGCCGAATTTGTGACATCACAACCTCCTCTGTGATGTCACAGCCTGCTATGTGATGTCACAGCCTGCTCTGTGATGGCAGAACTCACTTAACATGTCACACAGCACCTCTGTGGCTCACAGACCCACCCTGTGATGTCACAACACCTTCAGTGATGGAACACAGCCACCCTATAATGTCACAGCACACTCTTTGACCTCACAGCTTGCTCTGCTCTGTGATGTCATACAGGCATCCTGTGATGTCACAGCATGCTCTGTGTTGTCACATAATAAACCAGGGATGTCACAGCCAAGTATATGATGTCACATCCTGGTCTGTGATGTCACACAATCACAGAATTGCTGGGTTGGAAGAGACCTTTAAGGTCATCAAGTCCAACCCATGCCCTAACACCACCTCAGCTAAACCATTGCACTGAGTACCACATCCAGTCTTTTTTTAAACACATCCCATGGTGGTGACTCCACCACCTCCCTGGACAGACAGTTCCAGTACTTTATCACCCTTTCCATAAAATACTTTTTTCCTAATATCCAACCTAAATTTCCCTTGGTACAGCTTAAGACACTGTCCTCTGGTCCTGTCAGTTGTTGTGAGGAGAAAGAGACCGACCCCCACCTGACTGCAACCACCTTTCAGGGAGTGTGGAGAGTGATAAGGTCACCTCTGAGTCTTCTCCTTCTTGGCCACCTGGGCACACTGCTGGCTCATGTCCAGCCTGCTGTCGACCAGTGTCCCCAGCTCCCTTTCTGCCTGGGCACTGTCCAGCCACACCGTCCCCAGCCCATAGCATTGCAGGGGGTTATTGTGTCCAAAATGCAGGACTGGGCACCTGGAGTGGTTAAACTTCATCTTACTGGAAACCAGTCCAGGCCTCCCTGCAGAGCCCTCCTACCTTCCAACAGATGGACACACGCTCCCTGCTCAGTTATCTGCAGATTTACTAATGAAAGCCTCAATCCCCTCATTCATGTAGTCAATAAAAATATTGAACAGAGCTGGCCCAGCACAGAGCCCTGAGGGACAGCACTGGTGACTGTCCCCAGCTGGATGCAGCACTGCTCACCACCACTCTCTGGGCCGGCCATCCAGCCAGTTCTGAACCCAGCACAGAGTGCTCCTGTCCCAGCCATGGGCTGCAGCTTTTCCAGGAGTGTGCTGTGGGTGACAGTGCCAAAGGCCTGGATGGAGTCCAAATGGACAACATCCACAGCCTTTCCTGCATCCACCAGGAGGGTCACCTGGTCATAGAAGGAGACCAGGTTGGTCAAACACGACCTGGCCCTGCTAAACCCCTGCTGACTGGGTCTGACACCCTGGCCATCTGTCACGATCCGCTTGTGCGGGGTGTTGCGATGGTTCTTTTTGCCAATCCCGAAAGTGCAAAAAGGCAAACAACAAGGGACTATCAGTTAATCACAACAAATGTACCTTTATTAAGGGCCAAAACAGTAAATGCGATAGTGGGGATCAGAAAGGAGATAAAAGGATAGAGAGAGAGAGAGAAAAGAGGGGGATGGGAATAGCTACCAACACAGGCGAGATCCTCACAGTTATAGTCCACAGAGGAAAGAGGGGGGAACATGCAGGACAATGAGAGTCTATTGTAATTGCTGTGGGGGAACAGGTGAGTCCACTGAAACCACCAAGGCAGGACGAACACAATGAAGAATAAGTGCATTGGAATTACTGAAGAAGAACAGGTCGTGTCATTAGTGGTTTCCCCACTCCCTGTGGTAGGGGTCTCAGTCTCAGTCCTTGGGAGGAGGGTTTTCCATCTCTGTCCGTCTGTCACAGTGGTAACGGGGCAGATGAGAGGTCTTCAGTGAGAGACCACTAGGGTCACCCCAAAAGTTCATTCGGCTTCAGAAGGAGAGTGGGCAAATATGCAGTAGGCCATTCCTTGCTGGGTTCATGCCAGGTCCTTGCCAATTCCTTGCCGAGTCCTTGCCAGGCCTTGTTTGGAACAGCTAACGTAACGGTGCAGCAGCTGCACCTGCACTGCTGCTCTCTCCAAGCCGGAACTGCAGTGGGGGAAGGGGTTTCTCCTCATGGCAATTGGTAGGCAAATGTGGGGGCTTCAGACGGCCTCTTACACCTTCCCCGAGCTGTCTGCAAAGGAATCCACATCGGCCCAGGCCAGGCTGGTCAGTGGCCTGTCAGTTCCATTGGCTGGACGTGGCTCTGGACGCTTCCCTTGGAGCCTCTTCAGGGAGGGAACGCTGGGGCTTTCACGGCTGGGGTGTCACAGACAGGGGAACCCTGGGGCTGTCAGTGTTGGGGTGTCACAGACAGGGGAACGCTGGGGCTGTCAGTGTTGGGGTGTCACAGACAGGGGAACACTGGGGCTGTCAGTGCTGGGGTGTCACAGACAGGGGAACGCTGGGGCTGTCACTTTGGGATGTCACAGACAGGGGAACACTGGGGCTGTCAGTGTTGGGGTGTCACAGACAGGGGAACGCTGGGGCTGTCACTCTGGGGTGTCACAGACAGGGGAACGCTGGGGCTGTCACTGCTGGGGTGTCACAGACAGGGGAACGCTGGGGCTGTCACTCTGGGGTGTCACAGACAGGGGAATGCTGGGGCTGTCACCCCTGGGGTGTCACAGACAGGGGAACGCTGGGGCTGTCACTCTGGGGTGTCACAGACAGGGGAACGCTGGGGCTGTCACTGCTGGGGTGTCACAGACAGGGGAACGCTGGGGCTGTCAGTGTTGGGGTGTCACAGACAGGGGAACGCTGGGGCTGTCAGTGTTGGGGTGTCACAGACAGGGGAACGCTGGGGCTGTCAGTGTTGGGGTGTCACAGACAGGGGAACGCTGGGGCTGTCACTCTGGGGTGTCACAGACAGGGGAACGCTGGGGCTGCACCACTCCTGCCCTGTCCCCAGCAGCTCTGCCAGCACCTCGAAGGGACACAAAGGCTGATCCAACGGGTGAGAATTGCAGAAGGGGCTGAGCTGGGAGGGACCCATTGGGATCATCAAGTCCAACCCCCAGCCCTGCACAGACCCCCCAACAATCGCAGCCCATGCAGCCCTGGGAGCAGGGTCCAAAGGCTCCTGGAGCTCCGGCAGCCTCCGGGCTGTGCCCATTCCCTGGGGAGCCTGGGCAGTGCCTGAGCCCCCTCTGGGGGAAGAAGCTTTTGCTGATCTCCAGCCCAGCCCTGCCCTGGCCCAGCTCCAGCCATTCCCTTGGGTCCTGTCCCTGCTCACCTGGGCAGAGATCTGAGCTTGCCCAGAGAAGCTGTGGCTGCCCCTGGATCCCTGGCAGTGTCCAAGGCCAGGTTGGACAGGGCTTGGAGCAGCCTGGGATAGTGGAAGGGGGCATGGAACGAGATGAACTTGAAGGTCTCTTCCAAGCCAAGCCCTTCTGTGATTCTGTGATTTTGGGGGAGATGCTGAAACTCTGTCTCGGCTTTATCTCACCCAGTGTCTGGACCCAGCAGCAGCCATGGGTGGGATCATCTCCTCCTCCCTCTCCCTGTGGCTGGAACTCACCCAACAGCAACAACTGAATAATGTCCCTCATGGGGCAGTGAGTGCCAGAAAGGAGCGTTGCTCCCTGGGGAAACACAATGTCCTTGGACTTCAGCAGAGCATTGAAATGGGCCCCCTCGAGCACCTCAGCCCCACTGAAATCTCCTCTTACTGGACTGAGCCCCAGAGATCTCCCAGAGCAGCTGCAGAGGAGTCGCTGTCAGGAGGAGGGACGTGTATCAAAGGCTGATGTAGATCAAAACAAGCTCTGGCACCATTCCACATTTTTGTTTGTCACTGGGAAATAAATACAGATGTCCCCATGCCACAATCTCAGTCCCCCCAGGGTTCCTGTGTTTGGTTTTATCCCCTGGTATGGAGACACGGGAGCTCTCCCAGCTGAACAGGGTGTCAGGAATCCCTTCCTGAGCTTGACACCCTTGGAGAGGGTGAACAAGGAGGTTCCTTGCTGCAGGAGACTGTGTGGGTTTTGGAAACAGGCCAGACCTGGAGAAGGCTCCTCCTACAGTCCCTCAGCTCCCAGCAATCCCACGTCTATATTTGTGTGACTCTTGTCAGGGCAGGGAGAGGGGAGAGAGGAGCCTCCCTGGGGCAGGGAGAGGAGGCAGAGACACCAAAAGCAGGAGTCCCAAAGGGATCTGGGCAGGTCTGGATCCAATGGCTGCAGTAGGTGTGCCGTTCCTAAATCCAGTCTGGGAGAGTCACGGCCGTGTTGCTGTGTAAGCTCTGAGGTATCTGCTGGTGGGAGATGCTCATCCTGTTTGCATCCCCAGTTCCTGCAGAGCCGGTGTTAAACAGCGCCAGGGGATGCTCCTGGCACTGACCCTGGCATGGCTCAGGGTTCAGGTTTCCTCCATCAATCCCACTTCAGAGCTTCACCCTGGTGGGAAGGTTTTAGTGGGTCAGGTACAGCACAGTCCAGAGAATTGGAGGATGGTTTTATGTTGGTAATTCTGGGAATGGGTTCCTCTGGCAGGATGCTGGACACCAGGGATTTCTGCCCTCCTTTCTCAGAAGAGTTTGGGTTTCTCGTGTTAGTGCTGTTCCACAGCTTCCACCATCCCTACTCCTTTCATTGACACTTCCCCAGCTTCCCAGTGTCCTTTCTGAGGGGCAAGAAAGGAACGTTGATGGTGGCACCACTTTGCTGCCTCGGACTCCAACTGCTCCTGGAGTTCCAGCATGTCCGGCACAGCCGCTCTCCGTGGGGCTGGGACTTGGTTCAGGCTCCCACAGGCCCTGCCAGTGGCCACTCCCCACTGGGCTCACGCTCTGGCCACATTGGGCTGCTGAAGGGTCAGCGGGTCTGGCTGAGCACTCCCAGCTCTGCAGTTCCTGACTCACCCCAGGGATGGGGTCCCGCAGCCCCGGTCGGTGCCGTGCTGCCAACGGGGCCCTGTTTTGGGGTGGCCATCGGTCCCTGCTGTTCCTCCACCCTCAGCAGCCCCACAGCAGAAGGGTCCTCTGCGAGCCCCGACAAGGGATTCAGCTGTGGAATTCCCTCTGTCTCCACAGCAGCTCTCCCAAAAGTCCTTTGGGCTCCCTGGAATACTGTCTCCTGAGGTGATCCATGCCAGGGAGTCCCGGGGCCTCTGGGCCAGCCCCAGTGGGGTGTTTTTGCCATTCCCAGTCATGGTCACTTCAGCTTCTGATGTGCCTAGGCCTGAGTGGCAGACCTCAGCCAGAGCTGGCTTACAGGATGAGCCCTGTGTGACTAACACCATCAGTTTTAGTTAGCTAAAAATAGATGATGTCCTAGGGTGATGTTACGGTGCTTGTATCCCCAGTCGTGTGTTCTGTTTATGCCTGATATTATGTTCTGTGCCTTCAGGACTGACTCTGAAAATTAAGGATTATTTTGTCTTTTTATCAGCCGGCTCACCTCCCCCCATGGTCTGTGTATAGGAGAGGCTTGGCTTGCTTGCTTGCTTCCTTGTTTCCTTTTCGCTTTGTGCTTTTTTTTTTTTTTTGCTTATTAGTTAGTTCAGCTAGGCAGTCCAATTTTTTCCCTGGACTGTTTTTTTTCCTCCTTCCCTTTCCCTTTCCTGAATATCATCTGAACCTGCTCCAGACCGGGACCTGGGAAACACCAAGAGACACCGAGAGCCTCCACTTTGTGACCTGCAGCAGCCATCCCCAGCACCGGAGACCGAGAACTGGGTGACCACCCCCAGGAGAGACTTTCCGAATTTGTCATCTCTTCAGAACGGTGAAAGAGTTTTGTCATCTGGTGTTGTTTTTTGTATTGGGGAGTGTTTTGCTTGTTAAATAAATGTTGGGTTTTTTTTCCAGTTCTCTCCGAGGGAGTTCTTCCCGAACAAAGTGGGGGAGGGGCCGTAGGAGGTTTGCTTTCTGAGGGCTCCTTCCAGAGGTCTTCTCCCAAATTTGCCCTAAACTAGGATAAATATTTTGGCACCCAACTTGTGGCTTGAGAGAGTGGAAAAAACCCTGTTCTAATCATATTTTGGTTGCAATTACTCTGGGCTGGTATAGAGCGGTTACTGGCTTTGTTGTTTCAAATCATAATGTCACTTGGGGTGCAGGCCTGCATGTGTTTCTGGTCCCTAGGGTTTTTTGAGGTCTTAATACCTCTATGGTCCTTAGGTTTATTTTCTTATCCCGAAATAGCTCCAGTATTGTCCCTAATATGTATTTTTTGCAGTAGAGGGGCACTGACCAGAATATCCATTGGGCAGGGCTTGGTTGTAATGGCTTGCAGGAGGTTTATAAAGGTGCTGGAGTCTGTTCCAGGAATGTATGGTTCATGGTTATGGTTGTGCACCCAGTTTGTTAGAGGAGAAGCAGGAGATGAGGCTTTTCAGCCTTTGCTTTCCTTCTTCTCCTCTGAATCTGTTACATCCCTGTTGGAGAACGTTCAGTTTCCCCTGAATGTTAAAGAGACCATCTTTCTGGCATTTAATTTGGTAAGCTTTCTCTATACAGTCTGCAGCTTCTCTAGAATGAGGGCTGAGATTTCTAGAAGGGCTGATGAGACCCCTGACCCAGGAGTAGACACAGGTGTGAGAAATCCTGAGTGGTGTAGGAAATGGACCAAATCTTAAAGGAGTTTTCTGACCCTATAGTCTGGCACTTTCCATGTGAACAAATTCAGAACCCAGCTGAGGTTTCAGGCAAAGTACCTGAAAGAGAAGTGCCATGATACCCCTAAGGAGAAAAAGATCATTGCAGTGAGCTGGGTCCTGGCATATGCTTATCGCACCCTGCTAGGTCCTGTAGGGCAGCAGACAGAGGAAGGGGGGCAGGGAGATAAATCAGCAGCGATCCCAGTCACTCAGGCTGCAGCCAACAGCCCAGGCTCGAGGCCAGCAGCTAAACCAGAGTGTAAGCCTCAATCAGTGGCTGTTGCTACCAGCACGAGAAATGGAAAGTGCATAGACAAGACCGATCGACCAGTGGATGACAATGATGATTATGATGTAGGAGAAGGACCCTCAACGCATCCTGACATAAAATCAGGAGTCAAAGAAACTGGTACAAGATCAGAAGCCAATACTGAGTCCTTTTCCCTAAAGGACCTCCGTGGCCTAAGAAAGGATTACATTTGATGACCTGATGAGTCTATAATTAGTTGGTTGGTCCATCTTTGGGATGCTGCAGGTGAAGTTACAATTCTGGACGGCACTGAAGCGAGGCATTTGGGATCCCTGTCACATGATCCTGTCATCGACCAAGGAATGATGAAGGGGGGCTAAACCTCACAGCCTCTGGGCACGGCTCCTGGAAAGTGTAGCACAAAGATACCTGTGTGCAGATCATCTTCATATGCAGCAGACCCAGTGGAAGACTATAGAACAAGGGATCCAACGCCTGAGAGAAATGGCAGTGGCAGAGATTATCTTCTCAGATGACATAACAACTAGGAATCCAGACATGGTACCATGTACATCTGTGATGTGGTGAAAACTTGTACGGCTGGGGCCACATGAATGCGCTTCTGCTTTAGCAATAATGAAGTGGGATGAGAAGGATGAGACCGTGCTCAATATGGCGAAGAAGCTCCGGGCATATGCAGATGCTGTGCATGGCCCAACAGACACCAGAATCGCAGCGGTGGAAACACATCTGCAGAAATTAGAAGACAAGATAGAGGAGAATCACAAGAAACTCAGGGAGGAGATTAAAGAGGACCTTCTCCAAATGTCGGCAGTACAAATTAGAGGCCCTGGTATCCAACGCAGATACTCCCCAGATGGGGAGAGAAGGTACACCCCACGAGCTGAGCTGTGGTTCTTCCTGAGTGATTGCAGAGAAAACATGAGGAGGTGGGACGGAAAATCTACTGCTGCTCTGGCACTATGGGTGCGTGAATTGAAGGAAGGCAAGACTCGACTCAGAGAGGAAGTTCCACCAAAAGGAAAGCAGCTCCAGTTGCCCATAGCCAAGCTGTCAGGTATGATGTGAATGATGATGATGATGACATGTCCGATCTCCTTGAAGGAAGCTCTAAGACATATGCCCAGGGAAAGAAGGATAACCAAGCTTAGAGGGGCCCTGCCTCTAGCCAGGTAGAGGCGAGGGAAAACCGTGTTTTCTGAACTGTGTGGATTCGTTGGCCTGGCACATCAGAACCACAAAAATAGAAGGCTTTGGTCGATACTGGTGCGCAATGCACATTAGTCCCATCGAGACATGTGGGGGCAGAACCTGTCTCCATCGCTGGCGTGACAGGGGGATCACAAGACTTTACCTTGGTGGAAGCTGAGGTGAGCCTGACTGGAAATGAGTGGAAAAAACACCCTATTGTGACTGGCCCAGAGGCCCCATGCATTTTGGGCATAGATTACCTCCAAAGGGGGTATTTTAAAGACCCAAAAGGACTCAGGTGGGCATTTGGGATAACAGCTGCAGTGACAGAGGGCGTCCAGCAATTGAACACCTTGCCTGGACTGTCCGAGAATCCAACTACAGTAGGACTTCTGAAGGGAGAAGAGCAAAGGTACCAATTGCCACTTCAACAGTGCATCGCCGACAGTACAGAACAACTCGAGATGCTGTGGTTCCCATCCATAAGATGATTCGAGAGCTGGAAAGCCAAGGGGTGGTCAGCAAAACCCACTCACCTTTCAACAGCCCCATTTGGCCTGTATGCACGTCTGAAGGAGAATGGAGATTGACAGTGGACTACTGTGCATTGAATGAAGTGACTCCACCACTGAGCGCTGCTGTGCCAGACATGCTGGAACTCCAGTACGGGCTGGAGTCCAAGGCAGCAAAGTGGTACGCCACTGTTGACATTGCTAACACGTTTTTCTCCATTCCTCTAGCAGCAGAATGCAGGCCTCAGTTTGCCTTTATGTGGAGGGGAGTGCAGTACACCTGGAACCGACTGCCCCAGGGGTGGAAGCACAGCCCCACCATCTGCCATGGACTGATCCAGACTGCACTAGAAAAGGGTGAGGCTCCAGAACACCTGCAGTACATCAATGACATCACTGTGTGGGGGAACACAGCAGCAGAAGTGTTTGAGAAAGGGGAGAAAATCATCCGAATCCTCCTGGAAGCTGGTTTCACCATCAAGAAGAGTAAAGTTAAGGGACCTGCTTGAGAGATCCAGTTCTTGGGAGTGAAGTGGCAAGATGGACAGTGTCAGATTCCTACGGATGTCATCAACAAGATCACAGCTATGTCCCCACCAACCAATAAGAAGGAAACACAAGTTTTCTTAGGCACCATAGGCTTTTGGAGAATGCACATTCCTGAGTACAGTCAGATCGTGAGCCCTCTTTACATGGTCACCCACAAGAAGAACGAGCTCCATTGGGGCCCTGAGCAGCAACAAGCTTTCACCCAGATTAAGCAGAAAATTGCTCATGCAGTAGCCCTTGGACCAGATGTGAAGAACGTGCTCTACTCTGCAGCCAGGAACCATGGTCTGTCCTGGAGTCTTTGGCAGAAGGTGCCTGATGAGACTCGAGGTCGACCATTGGGATTCTGGAGTCAAAGTTACAGAGGGTCTGAAGCCAACTACACCCCAACAGAGAATGAAATCTTGGCTGCCTATGAAGGACTCCAAGCCACCTCAGAGGTGATTGGTAAGGAAGCACAACTCCTCCTGGCACTCCGACTACTGGTGCTGGGGTGGATGTTCAGAGGAAAGGTTCCCTCCACCCACCATGCCACCAGTGCTACATGGAGCAAGTGGATTGCTCTCATCACGCAGCACGCCCATATTGGTAAACTGAATCACCCGGGGATTTTGGAAGCAATTACAAATTGGCCCCAAGGTGAAAGTTTTGGTGTCTCAGATGAAGAACAAGAACCAGTGACACAGGCTGAAGAAGCTCCACCATGCAACCAACTGCCAGCAGACGGTTTCACTGACGGTTCCTGTCACATTGTAGGGATGAATTGGAAGTGGAAAGCAGCTCTATGGAGCCCCACACGATGGGTCACAGAGGCCACTGAAGGAGAGGGTGGATCAAGTCAACTTGCTGAACTCAAAGCCATTCAACTGGCCCTAGACATTGCAGAAAGGGAGAAGTGGCCAAAGCTCTACCTCTACACTGATTCATGGATGGTAGCCAATGCTCTGTGGGGATGGCTGGAGAGATGGAAAGAGGCTAACTGGCAGCGTAGAGGAAAACCAATTTGGGCTGCTGATGAGTGGAAAGACATTGCTACCTGGGTAGAGAAACTACCTGTGAAGGTTCGCCACAGAGATGCCCTCGTCCCTAAGAGTAGAGCAAATGAAGCGCAGCAAAACAATCAGCAGGTAGATCAGGCTGCAAAGATAGAGGTGTCAAAGATAGACTTGGATTGGCAACACAAGGGAGAGTTGCTCCTAGCACAATGGGCCCATGATGCTTCAGGCCATCAGGGTAGAGATGCCACCTACAAGTGGACACGAGACCAAGGGGTGGCTCTAACCATGGACAGTATTTCTCAGGTTATCCATGACTGTGAGATGTGTGCTGAGATCAAGCAGGCCAAGTGAATGAAACCCCTATGGTATGGTGGGCAGTGGTCCAAGTACAGGTATGGGGGGGCCTGGCAGATTGACTACATCACACTGCCCCAGACACTCCAAGGCGAGCGCTACGTGCTCACAATGCTAGAAGCCACCACGGGATGATTGGAGACCTGCCCTGTGTCTCGTGCTACGGCCCGTAACACCATCCTGGGACTTGAAAAGCAGGTCCTTTGGAGGCATGGCCCCCCTGAGAGGATTGGGTCTGACAACGGGACTCATTTCAAGAACAGCCTTATCAACACCTGGGCTAGGGAACATGGCATTGAGTGGGTACACCATATCCCCTACCATGTACCAGCTGCAGGCAAAGTGGAGAGGTACAATGGACTGTTAAAAACCACCTTGAAAGCATTGGGTGGGGGATCTTTCAAAAACTGGGAGCAGCATTTAGCAAAGGCCACCTGGTTAGTTACCACCCGAGGTTCCACCAGTGGAGCAGGTCCTGCCCAGTCTGAGTCCCTGAATATAGTAGACGGAGATAAATTCCCAGTGGCACATATCAGAGGTTTTTTAGGGAAGACAGTGTGGATCAACTCTGCCTCGAGTACAGACAAACCCATTGGTGGGATTGTCTTTGCTCAGGGACCAGGTTGTACATGGTGAATAATGCAGAAATATGGAAGAACACAATGTGTGCCTCAGGGAGATCTGATTGTGGGGTGAGCCTCATATGCAAATATCACTGTTTGTTGGATGTTATTGCCACTGTCTTTACATTAAACCACACCGACATGAGACAGAAGGAAATGTGTAAGTGTCGAAGGTCTGTGCGAGTGATATAGAGGGAAATGTATGTCAAAAGTTTGAGCAAGAGAGATGGAAGGAAATGTGTCTGAGTAAGTGAAAGATGGAAGTTTTAACTTGATGAAGTTTTTACATGACGTTTAGTAGTTAAGTTGACGATATGGAGATAAGGTGTGGAATGTCCTAGGGTGACGTTAGGGTGCTTGCATCCCTAATTGTGTGTTCTGTTTAGGCTTGATGTTATGTTCTGTGCCTTCAGGACTGGCTCAGAAAAGTGAAGGTTTGTTTTGTCTTGTTATGAGCCGGCTCACCTCCCCTCACAGTGTGTGTCTAGGAGAGGCTAGGGTTTGCTGGCTTGCTTGCTTTCACTTTGCTCTTGCTCCTGCTTTTTGCTTTTGCCCTTGCTTTTGCTTATTAGTTAGTTTAGCTAGGCAATCCAATTTTTTCCCTGGACTGTTTTTTTTCTTTCCCTTTCCTGAATACCATTTGAACTTGCTCAGGACTGGGACCTGGGAAACACCAAGAAACACCGAGAGCCAGCATTTTGTGACCTGCAGCAGCCACCCCCAGTGCCGGAGACCAATAACTGGGCAACCACTCCCAGGAGAGACTTTCTGAATTTGTCACCTCTTCAGAGCGTAGAAAGATTTTGTCATCTGGTGTTGTTCATTTTTTTGTGCTGGGGAGTGCTTTGCCTGCTCAATAAAAAGGTTGTTTCCACTACTCTCTGAGGAAATTCTTCCTGAACCAGGTGGGGGAGGGGCGGTGGGGGGTTTGCTCTCTGGGGGCTCCTTCTGAAGGTTTTCTCCCAAATTTGCCCAAAACCAGGACACATTACTACATCAGCAGGCTGTTCTTTGGTGAGATCCAGCAGGGCCCTGTTCAGCCTGTCCTCAGCAAACTGACTGGCCATGAGCCACTGGTGGATGTACCTCACCACGGCGGGCACCTGGAGAAGGCACGGGGAGACTTGGAAAGCTGCCAGAAGGAGGAATGTCCCCAGCTTCCCCAGAGAAGTGCTTTCCTTGCCACCACATTGCCATGGCCTCAAAGGCTTCCAGTGACCAGCAGGCGTGGCTTAGGAGGCCAGGCAATTCCTGGGAGGATCAAACCCTGGCCACAGGCTGCTTACTTGCTTTGGATTGCAAAACCCCTCTTCTACGAGCATATCCAGCAGGGCAGCACAGGTCTCCTGTGCAGGGCCAGTTCCAGGGCCTTCTTCCTCTTCCTCCACCCAGGCCAGCTTGGGCACTCTCAGGGGTCTCTGCTCCATGTCAGTGACTGGATTTGTGATGATTTGCAGGAGAGATGCCTCGGAAAAGCTCCGAGTCAGCAAGGCCTGCAGTCGTGCCTGGAAGGCACCTTCAAGAGAGAAGCCTCAGGAAGGCTACCGGACAGCAAGTCCTGCACTCTGGTCTCGAGGGCTCCTGCCACAAGGACAGGAGACTCCTGTCAAGGATTGTGGTCTGGCCTCGAGGGCATCGGTGGCAGGGATGGGAGATGCCTCTGGGGCACCAAGTCCCACAGTCTGCCCTCGAGGACACCTGCAGGAGAGAAGCCTCCGGAAGGCCACGGGTCACCACGTCCTGTGTTCTGGCCTTGAGGTCAGCTGCAGGAATAACGCCTCAGAAAAGCTCCGGGTCAGACACGAACGAGTGCGCTGTGCGGGGGCTCCTCACGGCACCGCTCTGTCCCGTCCTGTCCCGTCGTGTGCTCCGAGCACTGTGGCGTGGTCTTGTCACCGCCAGCTCCTATGTCACCCCGTGTCACAAAGGGCCCTTGGACACGCTGTCCCGTTCCATGCCACGGTGACCGTGCTGCACCGTGTCACAAAGGGCCCCTGCACACACTGCCCCCTGCCCTGGGGCCGCCCCCAGCCCACCCAAAGTGGATCAGATTGGAAGGAATCCCTCACTCCAAGTGTCTAAGACAGACCGACAGGATCTTTAGGAACGGCTCAAACCATCACCAAACGCTGCCCTGCTCTGCAGGCTCAGGGCAGCAGAAGGAGACCCCAGGGCTGCCGACGCAGCCGTGCTGGGAAGGGCACGGGGCCTTCACAGAAGCTGGCACAGCCTCCTCGGGACATGTCCCGGCTGGTGGCCATCCTAAACCCGCGGGTGTGACACAGACAAGGAACGTGTGGGCCAGGGCAGGAATGCTGCTCTGACCCCTGGGGCCCGGGGAGCGCTGACATCAGCAGGTGTGGCAGGGTCCCTGCCCAAGCAGACCTGCCACCCCCCGAGCCCTGGCAGCACCGGTGCCCGTCTCCTGCCCCAGAGACCTGTGCCCGTGGGGGGCTCCTGTGCCAGAGGGAGCCAAAGCCCACGTGCACTGGGGGCTGCGCTCCTGCCTGCAGGGGCTGTTGGCAGGAGCACCTGGAGCAACGCTGGCAACACTTGGTCTCTGTCAGAAGCTCTTACTCCATGCTGAAATTATTTTCTCATTGCAGTTATTGCCTTCAGCACAAAACCACCTTAGTGGTGAAGGCACAGAAGAGTCTCCCAAGTAAGAATCCTCAATTCAGGAAAGCTTTACTTCCCATTGCTCAGCTCAAGTAATTCCAAAAAGTTGCCAACTTCCCAAATGAATTGGGATGGCCTGAGGAGGTGAAGAGTTGGAATTTTGCTTCCCATCTCAAAGCAGCAACTCATTTGCCTTAATCTCATCCACTGAGAGTCACTTTACAGAACATAACACTACACAAAAAAAGGGCAAAACTAAGGGCCATTTCTTGGTTTTCTCTGTAGGGATGATAATATCCTAATTCTCTTAAGAAATAAAAGCTCTCAAGAAATCAAAGTCCACTCAGTGTTAGAAAAGTAGCTCAAAGAATTGAGTAGATGGCAAAAGGGCTAATCCTGCCCCAGGTATAGATATCTGAGTGGCCAGTAAAGCACAGCTCTCCCCTCTTGTTCCCTGCAGGAGAATCAGGACCATGAAGAGGAAAAGTCACAGTTATTCTTTCTGCCCTCCCTAACCAAAGCTGTGCCAAAGCACAGATGCTGCCTTCAAACTGAGTCAAATTCCAGCCTAGACCTCTCACCTTCCAGACAACTCCTTCTCCAACACCCCACCAGCACCAAGCCCCCCAAACTCCCACACAGAAGCCCTCAACACCCCGCCAGGAGCCCCAGCTGTCCCCGTCCCTCCGCAGAGCTTTCCCACCCTCCAGCAGACGCCCTGGTTCCCTGCAGGTGCCGTGGGATGGCACTCAGGAGGATCTGCTCCAAGGCCTTCCCCTGGAGCACGCTCAGGCTGCCAGGCCTATGGATCCTGGATCATCCTTCCCACCGAGCCTTCCTGTGCACGGCTGCTCCATTTGCACCTTTGCGCTCAGCTCGGACTTCTCCACTTCACCAGGAGTGCTGGGAAAGGATGGAGAGCAGCCTGGCAAGCTCTTTCTGCAGCTCCCTCTTTACCCTGGGGAGGGAGAACATCCCACAGGAAAGCAACTGGTGCCACAAGGAGCGGGTGGCCTCAGGCACCTTTGGGGATGGAACAAGGCCTTGGTTTGACATGAGTAAGCACAAGCAATTCACATGAGTAAACAAGTAATTAGCACAGACATACCTAAGTACTTAGCACCAGTTAGCATAACAAAAACCTGGCAGGCCTAACTTGACATGAGAGTGACCTGACAAAAAGCTTTAGACACAGTCTACCAGAAGAACTAAGGGCAAGTGTGGAATCAGCCCTGTGCAGGGAAGCCCTGAGGAAGACTTTGTGCTGCTTTGGGGCATTGAGACCGCTCCTGGCCAGGGCCTGGATATCAGCTTCAAGTATGGGAATCTGACAGAATGCATTTCTAACCCCCTGCCTATGGAATTACCTCAGCAGTGTAAAGATGGATGGTGATTTTGATACAACTCTGACATCAACCCACTGAAATTTATGTGGCAGAGAAACACTTTAGTGGGGTGCAGACCCCTGCCCTCTTGCCAGGTCAATAAAAGGGCTTTTGGCTGAAAATGCATTTGTCAGCTGATTTCTTTGAATGAGGGAGACCCCTCAGGACTGCTGTATCCTGAGGGAACACCGTTGGCCTTGGCCTGTAGGCACCTGCACAAGCTTAAAATCAGCTGCCTCAGCTTCCAGGACCTCTCTTGGCCAGCATCCTGACGTGGATTCAGGACTGCTGTGAGGCACTGCTGGGACCCAGCGGGACAGGACCGGCTGTCTCGTGTCCACGTAGCACCCCTCACACAGCCAGGGCCATCCCAAAACCAGACAAACACTCACGTGTCAGCACAGGGGAGCAAGGAGCACTGGGCTCCTCTCAGGGTATCTCAAAGTTCGAGAATCCACCACAGCACTGGTAAATTTTTGGGGGGACCAAGGACTTTGAGTATCAAAAGGGAAACTCCAATTTGTAGGGAGGGAAGTAAAATGCCTAGGACATGGGATTTGTCAAGGGAGCCAGCGGCTGAACCCTGAGAGAATTGCAGGGATAGCCTCACTCCCATGACCAAAAACTAAGAGAGAAGTCAGAAGGTTTTTAGGCCTGTTGGGATATTGGAGGCTATGGATTGAAGGATACACGCAGGCCATCAGGTTCTTGTATGAAAAGTCAGTAGAAGAGATTAGATGGGAAGAAGACAACAAGCAAATTTTGAAGCTTTAAAGCCAAAATTAGTCAGTGCAGCAGCACTGAGTCTTCCTGCCTTAGACAAACCCTTCTATCTGTTTGTGGATATAGAAAAAGGGGCAGCACATGGAGGGTTAGCCCAGGACCGGGGAGGATCCAGGAACCCAGTGGCCTGTTTATCAAAACTGCAAGACCCTGTCAGCTGGGGTGGCCAACCTGCATTCAGGCGGTGGCAGCGAGCGCCCCACTCGTAGAAGAAAGCAAAAAATTAACCTTTGGGGCAAAATTGAAAATATATACCACTCACTCAGTAAGGAGTATCCTCAGCTAAAAGGCTGAGAAATGGCTCACTGATTCCCGAGTGCTGAGGTATGAAGCCATCTTAATAGATAATGGTTTAGAGCTAGATGTGAGTAACCAACTCAGCCCTGCCCAGTTTTCAGATGGAAAACCAGGTGAGGAATTAATATATAATTGCCTAGAAGTTATAAACTATCAAACTAAAGTAAGAGAGGACCTAACAGATCAACCACTCCAAGGTGGAAAACGATTGTACATCGATGGATTTTCACGGATAATCCAGGGCACAGGGTATTGGGGTAGGCTATAGCAGATGAAGAGTTAGTGGCCCTAGAAAAAGGAAAATGTCAGAACACAGCTCTGGAAATATTCACACAGAAAAGAGAAGCAATATATACAGACTCAAAATATGCTTTTGGAATAGTGCACTCCTTTGGAAAAATTTGGGAAAAGAGTGAGCTATTAAATTCAAGGGGAAAGGAACTAAAAACTTCTTTTAGAAGTGTTAGAAACCTTACAAATACCAGAAGAAGTGGCAGTAGTATATGTTAAAAGACATAAAAAAGGGGTGACTCAAGAAGCACAGGGGAACTATTTAGCAGATTTAGATGCTAAGAATGCAGTTGAATCAGGGACAGAAAAACTAACGATAGCATTAACCCCTATGAGAGAAATGGAAGAAGTCCCCGTATTCAGTGAGACAGAAGAGAAAGAATTCCTCAAAACAGGAGCCAAGAAAGATAACAAAGGGAAGTGGAGATTAGCAGATGGGAGGCAAATGTTGAATTACCCCTTGGCTGGAAAATGCTCGAAGGCATACATGGAACAACACACTGGGGTACACAAGCGCTAAGTGATCAATTTCTAAGGGACTGGGGCTGCATAGGAATTTTCGGGATAGCTAAGCAGGTATCTGAAAGGTGTGTGATATGCCAACAAGTAAATGAGAAGGTCATGAGGAAAACACCAGGGGAGGGCGAGAACTAGCCTTACAGCCCTTTCAAAACATCCAAGTAGACTTTACCAAGCTTCCCCAGGTACAACAGTGGAAGTTTTTACTAGTGATAGTAGGTGACCTGACTCATTGGGTAGAGGCGGTACCCACAGTTAAAGCCAATGCCAATGTTGTGAGTAAAACACTTCTAGAATCAATCATTCCCCGATATGGGATGGTGAACAGGATTGATTCAGACCAAGGAACTCATTTCGCCTCTATAATATTGCAAAAAGTTGTTCAAACCCTGGGAGTAAATGGGAATTACACACTCCATGGCATCCACAGAGTTCTGGTCACATTGAGAGGATGAATCAAACTCTTAAAAGAGCTCTAGTTAAGCTGATGACTGAAACCCAGATGTCATAGATAAAATGTCTCCCTTTAGCCTTGTCAAGATTTAGAAGCCAACCCCAGTCAGATCTGGGGGTCTCACCCTATGAAATGATATTTGGGTTACCCTTTTTGACCTCACCCCAGAGCATTGCCATCTATGAGGAAGGGGAAGCCAATGCCAAGAAATATGTTATGTCTATAGCAGAAACCTTAGAAGGGCTAAGACATAAAGGGGCTATTCCTCAAACAGCCAACCTGGATTTCAGAATCCATAACATTAATTCTTGGGATTGGGTCAAGTAATGATCAAGTCATGGAGGAATCACCCTTTAACTCCTCAGTGGGAAGGTCCCTTTCAGGTACTGCTCACCACCAAATCGGCCGTGTGAACTGCAGAGTGGGGATGGACTCATGCCAACAGATGGACTCATGCCCACAGAGTTACAGGCCCTGTGGGAAAAACACAATGAGTGGACTGTAACATCCAGGACAGGGGAAATGAGGTTGACTCAAGCAGAGACCGAGAGGTAACCAGAAAGACAACAAACCCAAAAAGTAGAGTCAAGCTTCCACCAGCCAGCTCAACAACTGTCTTCCTGTTTTAATGAACGGGAATTACCAGCACCTGTTGAGAGGAAGTACACAAGGGACCGTAAAAGGTAATGGGGCAGCATCCTTAAGAAGTAAGACAAGGAATAGAGGGCAAGACCGGGTTGGCCCCTTTGTCCACTACCAAGAAGATGGCATAGCCCTGCTGTGGGTAGCAACCCTGTAGGCATGGTAAGGTAGGGACAAAAGGCCATATTGGACCACTGTCATTCCCCAACTGTCTTTGAATACAACAGGGACTGGAGGGCAAGACCGAGCTGGCCTCTGGACCCCTAAGGTACACTGACTATGGGTAGCAACCACATAGCTATGATAGATGGGAGTCAAAGCCATCCTGGACCTCTGTTAGGCCCTTTTGTCCATTCCAAATAAGTGTGTCTAAGGAAAACCTGAGATTTTTCTCCTGTTCCCACTGTCCTTGCCCACATCAACAGATGCTAGTATGACTCATTCAAGAGAGAGAAAAATTATTTTACTTAATTGTTCAAGCATAATGACTTATAGAAAAATAACATGGGGGTTTGTTTAAGATGAGTAATCCTATGGTTGACTCTCACAGTTAAGGGGTGAATATTAAGTAGATGTTAAGAGAAGTTGTGTAGGTGGATAGTTCTCTTTCCCTTCCCCCTTGCATTGTTATCATGGGATGCCCTCAGTAGTCAGGGCATTTGGGAGGGTTGGCTTGTTGCTATGGCAGTGCCTGAGCTCCAATCAAGCTGTAAGAAAGTGATCTCCACCACTGGACAGCGAAGGAGGAGTGGATTGACAAGATTTTGGGAGGGGCTGGAGGTATTAAAGACAGAACATCCATTTTGTAGATGAGCACATGGTGACTGAATCCTTTGCTCCTGGTGCTGTATTCTTTACTTTATTCACTCTTCTGTTGTATTTTGATAAGGTCATAATAAAACCATATACATTTTTGAAAGTGAAAATTGTTTCTCACATGGGGTTGGGGATTGTGGGGCAAGGTTGTCCACACTGGGTCAGACCTCAAGGTAAAACTTCTCTGACCTGGCCAGACCTCCTTAGGAGCGGCCCTACATCAATATCAATCACAGAATGCTGCAATCAGCTCTTCTCTAAAGAGAACAGTAATAAAGACACTCTTTAAAATAGGAATATATATTTCTTAGAAGCTCTTTGAAATGTTTCTCCATAACTATAAAAGGAAAACTTCTTAATTAACTACATTAGAGCAGAG
Source organism: Anomalospiza imberbis (assembly GCF_031753505.1). Lineage (NCBI taxonomy): Eukaryota > Metazoa > Chordata > Aves > Passeriformes > Viduidae > Anomalospiza > Anomalospiza imberbis. The sequence continues at coordinate 987,582 of NC_089719.1, read as the reverse complement.
GGAAATGAAGGCACAGCCATGGCTTCTCAGGACTTGCTTGATCCTAATGAGCCCCGTGGAGCATTTGGAGCTGAGCCCTGGAACCTCAGGGCCTGAGAGGAGATTGCACAAACCTGTCCAGGAGTCAAAGTCAGAGAAAAAACCCAAAGTTTCTCAAGCCATTAGTGAGTGCCAGTGTGGTCCATCCCCAACGCAGGCTCCTCATGGACTCCTTAGAGGAGAGAAATGGAGGCCAGGATGGCACAAAAACTTCTCAGAGACTCAGAGTGAAAAGGACAATCCAAATTACCTTAAAATCCTTGAGTATCTCAAAGCATCAATGAGCCCCACTGAGTGTCAGCACAAAGCTCTCAAGGGACTCATTAAAGCTGATAATTGGGGCCATGATTGCACAAACCTCTCACAGAGTCTGGATCAAAAGGGAAACACCAAGTACCTTAAAAGAACTGAAGCACCTTGAAGCATTAATGAGCCCCACTGAGTGTTGTTCCTGACAAAGCCTCTCCAGGGACTAATTACAGCAGATAATTGGAGGCCATGATTGCACAAAGCTCTCAGAGACTCCAAGGCAAAAGCCAAAGCCAAAGTGCTTTGAAAAACCTGCAGTCCCTGGGAGCATGAAGGAGCCCCCAGGGCCATTCCTGAGCAAGGCTCCCCAGGGACTCCTTCCAGCAGATCCTTGGGGCCACTGGGATGTGGGCTAGGGGGGGATGCTGAGGGCAGGACAAGGGGCTGACAGTGCCCAGCCTGGCTGGGGCTGTGCCAGGAGGCCCCAGTGCCTCAGGACAAGGTGTCTCCTGACAGTCCTTGGTGGCACAGACCCTGCTGTGCCCCAGGGCACCAAGACTTGGCTTCTCTTTGTCCCCACCTGTCATCAGTGCCTCCAGTTCTCTGCTCTGCCTGGGGCCTGGGGACACTTTCTCAGTCGTGTACCTCAGTGGGACCCATTAAAAGTCAAAGAAACTTTGGAGTTGGATTCTGACTTGGAGCTCTGGAGAGGTTTCTGCAGCTCCCTCTCAGGGCCTGATGTTCAGGGCCTGAGCACAAAGCCCCAGAGGGTCATTAAAGTCCTTGTGCTGTGTCTGTGCTGCTGAGCTGGGCCGGGCTCCTGGCCCAGAGGGTGATCCTGGTAACCAAGGAGAGCTTCAAAAGCACATTTCTCTGGATGAGCAGCTCTTCTCCCAGCCCAGCAGGGCTGGGGCACTGCCTGCAGCCAGCCCGGGCACAGCACAGAGGCACAGAGAGCTTCCATCAGTCAGGGCTGGGAAGGTGCTGAGAAGTGCCTGGGGCAGAATCACTGGCAGCCCTTGGCACAGGAACCTCTGGCTGCAGGACAATGCAGCTGCAGCTCCTGGAGTGATCTCCTCCTACAGCTGGAACATCCCAGTGCCCACAGACCCTGTGAGTACAACTCTGAGTATTTCTGGTGCAGGGCAGGTGAAATGCTCATGAATCTCTGACATGCTGAGGGGTTCTGATCAATCATAGAATTTTCCAAAAAAAGGTTTTTGATAAAAATGAGGAAATCTCCAAAGACTTTGTATCCAGTTTCCTACTACCGGAGAATGGCAGGGATGGAAAGATAAATAATAAAGGATTATTATGAATTATTGATTATGAATTTTGACAAGTGCCTGAGACATCTGAACTGTTACTTTTAGGGATCAATAGCTTTACAGGAGATGTCTAATATGCTTGCAGCCACTCTGCCCATGAACAGCACCAGCATCACCTCTGCTGGGGCCATCAGGCTCAGTCTGAGCTGTCCTTTCTCCAAGCTGCAAACAGAACCTGCCCCCAGCCAGTGCCCTGCAAACAGGCAGGGTTCTGTCAGGCCAAGGAGAGTGCACAGAGATTTGGGGTCTGTGAGTGCTGGCAGGGAGAGCTCAGGCACAGGGAAACACCTGCAGGAAGAAAATCCCCAGGAAGCAGAGAGAAGATCAGGGAAGGAGAGAAAACAAAACTCAGAAATGCTGTGGCAGGGAGAGTTTAGAGATGTCCAGAGGATCCCCTCCAGTGCAGCCCCTCCCTCTGAACAAGCCCCCTCCCTCCTGTCCCCCCAGCCAAGCCTCTGCCCTCAGGGCCGGGGCTCCAAGGCGTGCAGCCCCTCCTGTGCAGGCAGAGCTGCAGCAGAGCCATGGGGCAGCTCTGCAGCCCCGGGCCCAGTTCCCTCTGCAGAGCACAGGGCTGGGAGCAGCTGCCCGGCACTGGGGGCTCTGGGAGGGGGCACAGCTGGCTCAGGGTGACACAGCTGTCCCCAGTGCCCGGCTCTGGGCAATGCTGTCAGTGCAGCCAGGGAAGGAGCTGCATCTCCCTTCATCCAGTGCCATCAGAAGGACACTTGGAAGTCTCCGTGGGATTTCAGTCCAAGCTGGGAGCTTCAATCCAGGGTGCAAACCTGTCCTAGAGCATCTCTGGGTTATAAGATTGATGGGGAAAGGCAGAGGTGTTGTGACACTGAAAATGCTGTTTGCTTGGTGAAATGAGCAAAGTGAGTCCTTGTCTAAAAAAGTGGAGCTGGGCTGTGGTGGATACATCTGCTCTTAGCAGTACCTCAGGACGGTTCAGGGGAAGCGTGGGAACCTGATCACCCTCCACCTGAGAAAGGTTAAAGCCCAGAGAAACTCTGGCCAGAATGACAGACCATCTCCCCTCACTCTCCTCTCATCAATTTGCCTCACAGAACTTGTTCTGTCCTCCCTGGAGGCAGCAGAAATGCTGAGAGCTTCTGATATACAAGAATACCAGGAGAGACATGGGGGTTCTTAAAAAGAAAACCTCGTAACTCTTAAACACAGATGCGTGTCTCTGTGTGTTTCAGGGGAGGGTGTATGGGAAATGGCTTTGGTTTTGGTTACAGGTATCTCCTCTAATTCTTCTATGTCCTTTCTCCATGAACAGGTCCCCATGTGCAGCCACAGCCAATGTCCAACAGCAGCTCCATCAGCCACTTCCTCCTGCTGGCACTGGCAGACACGCGGCAGCTGCAGCTCCTGCACTTCTGCCTCTTCCTGGGCATCTCCCTGGCTGCCCTCCTGGGCAACGGCCTCATCATCAGCGCCGTAGCCTGCGGCCACCACCTGCACATGCCCATGTTCTTCTTCCTGCTCAACCTGGCCCTCAGCGACCTGGGCTCCATCTGCACCACTGTCCCCAAAGCCATGCACAATTCCCTCTGGGACACCAGCACCATCTCCTACACAGGATGTGCTGCACAGGTCTTTTTTTTTGCCTTCTTCATCTCAGCAGAGCTTTCCCTCCTGACCATCATGTGCTACGACCGCTACGTGTCCATCTGCAAACCCCTGCACTACGGGACCCTCCTGGGCAGCAGAGCTTGTGCCCTCATGGCAGCAGCTGCCTGGGCCAGTGCCTTCTCACTGCTCTGCTGCACACGGCCAATACATTTTCCCTGCCCATGTGCCATGGCAATGCCCTGGGCCAGTTCTTCTGTGAAATCCCACAGATCCTCAAACTATCCTGCTCCAAATCCCACCTCAGGGAACTGGGGCTTCTTGTGTTTTCCATTTGTTTAGGACTTGGATGTGTTGTGTTCATTGTTTTCTCCTATGTGCAGATCTTCAGGGCCATGCTGAGGATCCCCTCTGAGCAGGGACAGTACAAAGCCTTTTCCACCTGCCTCCCTCACCTGGCCTTGGTCTCTCTGTTTGTCAGCACTGCAGTGTTTGCCTACCTGAAGCCCCCCTCCATCTCCTCCCCATCCCTGGATCTGGCCCTGTCAGTTCTGTACTGAGTGGTGCCTCCAGCCCTGAACCCCCTCATCTACAGCCTGAGGAACCAGGAGCTCAAGGCTGCAGTGTGGAGACTGATGACTGGATGCTTTCAGGGACATTAAACTGCTGGCCAATTTCTGCAAATCACTTTTAATAAAAGTCATCTGTGTTACCTCTTGTTGGTTTCATTTTGGAGGTTCATGTTTTACTTTTTTCATATTGTCAACAAATAAAAAATACACTCTTTGACATTTCTCCTTTTGTTTCTCTCCACCTTCCCTGTGGCTACAGACTGTGTCAATGAGGGGCTGTGCCCTTGGTGGCTATAAAAAAACTCCAGGATCTCCCAGCAAAGTTTTCTGCAGAGATGCCCTTCTGTTGCCTTCTCTGGAGCTGCAGCAGCAATGTCTGTGTGCAGAGCTGGGGCAGATCAGTGCTGGCACAGCAGCTGTGCCCAGCAGCAGCAGCACTTGGTGTTGCCAGTGCTGCTCCCGTGGCCCTGCCCCGCTGCCCTGGTGGCCCTGGTGTTGCTGCAGGGCCTGAGTGCTCTCGGGGCCGGGCACAGTCCTGGGGGTGGCAGTGCCGGGGCTGCAGCAGGGACAGCCCATGGGCACTGCTGGGGCAGCGCTGACGCCTCAGGCCAGGGCCTGGGGGCTCCAGGCTCCTTGCCCAGGCTCTCTCAAGAACACGGCCAGGCCAATGCTCAGCACAGAAAACCCCCGTGAGCAGCCCCAGGCTGGCCGTGGGCAGGCTGGGGGCAAACAGCATGGCTGGTGCTCTGCAAGGGCCCTGGGGGAGACGGGAAGGAGCAGCAGAGCAGGGGCTGATCCATCCCCAGTGCGCTGGACAGCCCAGGGCAGCGTCCCAGAGCGTCCTCATGGAGCTGCCAACAACATCCCCCCTCTGCAGCCCTGGCCTCTCCCCCAGCTCACACAGGTGCCGCATCCTTGCAGGCACAACCACGGCAGCACTGGCTCAGGAGCCCCTGTTTGCATTGCACACAGCAGGCAGGAGCACCCCCATGCTGCTGCTGTGGGGACATGAACCTGAGGGAGCACAAATGCCAGCAGCCCCTGGGACCAGGAAGGGCTGGGGGACGCCAGGGAAACCACTCAGCTTTGTCCTGGCCTCTGCAGTCAGCCACAAAGTTTGTTCCCATCAGCTGGCAGTTTCCTGTCCCACTGCAGACGCTGTTGCTCAGAGCCAGGGCTGCCTGGCAGCCACCCCCAGACTGCCCTGAGTATTTCCTTGGCTTCACCTCTGCTTTCTTTCCTCTTTAATGATCCAGATTTCTCCCTATTGCCCTTTCCCCTGTTCCCTCCCTTGCACCCAGCCCATCCCTGTTTGTCCTTTCCTCTCTGGCCCCCCTCCCCATTCCAGTTCCTGACTTGGCACCATGGGAACGGCCCTTGGGGAGCAGGATCATCCCACAAGTGCTGCAGGAATTGTCTGCAGGCTCCTGCAGTGCCTCGTGCTGCTCCCTTGCCAGAGGCACCCCAGGCCAGGGGGGCACATCTGGGCTGCTGTGTCTGGCTGTGGGGCTCCCTGTTCTGGGCAGTGAGGAGGGGCTGCAGAGGCTCTGCAGGACTGACAGGATGGGCTTTGAGGCTGTGAGGAGAAGCTGAGGGACCTGGGCCGCTGGAGCTTCTGAAGAGGAGGCCCAGGGCTTCTCCTGCAACTGCTCCAAGGGTGGTTTCACAGAATCCCAGAATCAGCAAGGCTGGAAAAGACCTTGGAGATCATCAAGTCCAACCTGTGCCCTGACACCGCCTTGTCTCCCCTGAGCCTCCTCTTCTCCAGGATAAACAACCCCAGCTCCCTCAGCCGCTCCTCACAGGACTTGTGCTCCAGACCCCTCACCAGCCTTGTTGTCCTTCTCTGGACACGCTCCAGCCCCTCCATGTCCCTCCTAAACTGGGGGGCCCAGAACTGGACACAGCACTCGAGGTGCTGCCCAACCAGTGCTGAGCACAGGGGAAGAATCACTGCCCTGCTCCTGCTGGCCACTCCATTCCTGATCCAGGCCAGGAGCCATTGGCCTTCTTGGCCACCTGGGCACACTGCTGGCTCATGTCCAGCCTGCTGCGCATCAGTCCCTGCAGGTCCCTTCCTGCCTGGCTGCTGTCCAGCCACTCTGTCCCCAGCCTGTAGCGCTGCAGGGGTTGTTGTGGCCAAAGTGCAGGACCCGGAACTTGGACTTGTTAAACCTCACCTTGTTGGATTTGGGCCCTCGATCCAGCCTGTCCAGGTCCCTGTGCAGAGCCCTCCTGCCTTCCAGCAGATCAACACCCCCAGACAACTTGGTGTCACCATGGTTCCATGAGGCCCCAGAGTGTCCCAATGGTGTCCATGATTCTGTGAGGCCTCCCAGTGTCACCATGTCCCTCTGGTGTCACAAAGTCCCTTGGATCCTTGGGCCCTGCAGTGTCACAATGGCACCGTGGTGCCCCAGGGCCCTGCAGTGTCACAATGGATCCTTGGTTCCATGAGGTCTGGCAGGGCAGCAATGCTCTCCTTGGTTCCCGCTGTCTCCCACACCTCCCACTGTCAGGCTATAGAAGGACACCTGGCTGATGAAGGGGAGTGGGAGTGGGTACCTACTCGAGGAGGTAATAATAAAAATCCCTCCCAACCCCCTCTCCCAAGCCAGGTGCCACTTCAGATTCGGTATGATCCCCTGGATCTGGAGAGTCAGCCAGATGGTTTAGAAGAAAATTATCTGCCCAGTGAGCCTCCCAGTTATGATTCATCTGTGAGACAGATCAGCACCTCTAACATCAAAAAGGAAAGAAGGGTAATCGTGGTGGGTGACTCCCTCCTGAGGGGAACAGAGGGCCCCATATGTCGACCAGACCCACCCCACAGAGAGGTCTGCTGCCTCCCTGGGGCCCGGGTACGGGATATCACTGACACATTGCCTAAGCTGATTCAGCCCTCTGATTATTGCCCACTGCTGATACCCCAGGCTGGCAGCGATGAGATTGAAAAGAGGAGTGTCAGGGCAATTAAAAGGGACTTTAGGGCATTGGGTCAGGTGGTTAATAGGACAGGGGCACAGACAGTCTTTTCCTCAGTCCCTTTGGAGTCTGAGAAAAATGGTGAAAGCAATAGGAGAGCTCACATTATCAACGAGTGGCTCAAGGGTTGGTGTCATCGTCAAAATTTGGAATTCTTTAATCATGGGGCAACTTTTACAGAAGGGAAGGGGATGCAGCTGGGTTGTCTGGAAGCAGGCTCGTGGGTGGTAAGCCTGAGTTAGGGGTGAAATCAGCAGCCCAGCTGAGGTGCATGTACACCAATGCACACAGCATGGGTAACAAACAAGAAGAGCTGGAGGCCATGGTGCAGCAGCAGAGCTATGATGTAATTGCCATCACAGAAACAGGGTGGGACGACTCACATGGCTGGAGCGCTGCACTGGATGGCTGCAAGCTCTTCAGGAGAGACAGGAAAGGGAGAAGAGGTGGACGGGTGGCCCTTTACATTGGGGAAGGGTTTTGATGCTGTGGGTGTTGAAACTAATGATGACGGAGTTGAATGTCTATGGGTGAGAATTACGGGGAAGGCTCACAAGGCTGACATCCTACTGGGAGTCTGTTATCATCCACCCAGCCAGGAAGAAGAGGTGGACAACTCATTCTATAAGCAGCTAGAGAATGTTTCTGGATCATCAGCCCTTGTTGTTGCAGGTGACTTCAATCTGCTGGACATCTGCTGGGAACTCAATACAGCTGAAAAGAGGAAGTCCAGGAAATTTTTAGGGTTTGTGGAGTACAATTTCTTGTCGTAGCTGGTGAGTGAGCCCACCAGGTGAGGGACTATATTGGATCTGGTTTTTGTAAATAGAGATGGGCTGGTGGGAGATGTGGTGGTTGGAGGTCACTTGGGGCACAGTGATCATGAAATTACAGAATTCTCAATATTTGATGAAATCAGGAGGAACACTAATAAGACTTTTACATTGGACTTTGGAGGGCAGACTTTGGCCTATTTAGGAGACTTATTCAGAGAGTTACTTGGGAAGCAGCCCTTGAAAACAAAAGAGTTCAGGAAAAGTGGACATGCTTCAAAACAGAGATCTCGAGGGCACAGGAACAGACTGTCCCTGTGTGCCAAAAGACGAGTCGACAAGGCAAACATCTAGCCTGGATGGGCAAGGAGGTTTTGAAGGAACTTAGGAATAAAAAGAGGATGTATCATCTTTGGAAGGAGGGTCAGGTCTCTCAGGAAGTATTTAAGGGGCTTGCTAGGGCATGTAGGAAAGAAATTAGGGAAGCCAAAGATCAGTTGGAACTTCAAATGGCAGCTTTTGTAAAGGATAATAAAAATGTTTTTACAAATATATCAATGGTAAAAGGAAGGGTAAGACCAACCTCTGTTCTTTATTAGACGTGGAGAGGAATTTAATAACTGCAGATGAGGAGAAGGCAGAGGTGCTTAACGCCATTTTTTGCCTCAGGTTTTAGTGAGAAGACGATTTGCCTTCAGGACAACTGTCCTCCTGGGCTGGCAGATGGTGTCAGGGAGCAGAGTGGACCACTGTTATCCAAGAGGAGGCAGTCAGAGGACTGCTGAGCTGCTTGGATGTTCATAAATCCATGGGACCAGATGGGATCCACCCAGGGTGATGAGGGAGCTTGCAGATGAGCTTGCCAAGCTGCTCTCCATCATTTACCAGCAGCCCTGGCTCACTGGTGAGGTCCCAGATGACTGGAAGCTGCCCAATGTGACACCCATTCACAGCAAGGGTGGGAAGGAGGATCCTGGTAATTCCAGGCCAGTCAGCCTGACCTCAGTACCCGGTAAGGTCATGGAACAGTTCACACTGAGTGCCATCACACAGCACTTCCAGGATGGCCAGGGTGTCAGACCCAGCCAGCAGGGGTTTAGGAGGGCTAGGTCGTGTTTGACCAACCTGGTCTCCTTTCATGACCAGGTGACCCTCCTGGTGGATGCAGGAAAGGCTGTGGATGTGTCTATTTGGACTCCAGCAAGGCCTTTGACACTGTCACCCACAGCACACTCCTGGAAAAGCTGCAGCCCACGGCTGGGACAGGAGCACTCTGTGCTGGGTTCAGAAGTGGCTGGATGGCCGGCCCAGAGAGTGGTGGTGAGCGGTGCTGCATCCAGCTGGGGACAGTCACCAGTGCTGTCCCTCAAGGCTCTGTGCTGGGCCAGCTCTGTTCAATATTTTTATTGACCACATGGATGAGAGAGAATTGAGTCCTTCATTAGTAAATCTGCAGATGGCACTAAGCTGGGAGCGTGTGTCCATCTGTTGGAAGGTAGGAGGGCTCTGCAGGAACACCTGGAACAGTTGGAGGGATGGGCAGAGTCCAATAAGATGAAGTTTAACAAGCCCAAATGCCCAGTCCTGCATTTTGGCCACAATAACCCTCTGCACTGCTCTAGGCTGGGTACGGTGTGGCTGGACAGTGCCCAGGCAGAAAGGGACCTGAGGACACTGGTCGACAGCAGGCTGGACATGAGCCAGCAGTGTGCCCAGGTGGCCAAGAAGGCCAATGGCTCCTGGGCTGGATGAGGAATGGTGTGGCCACCAGGAGCAGGGAGGTCAGTCTTCCCCTGTACTGGCACCGTTCCTCGAGTGCTTTGTCCAGTTCTGGGCCCCCCAATTTAGGACAGACACAGAGGCCCTGGAGTATGTCCAGAGGAGGGCAACAAGGTGGGTGAGGGGTCTGGAACACAAGTCCTGTGAGGAACGACTGAGGGAGCTGGGGTTGTTCAGCTAGGAGAAGAGTCCGAGGTGACCTTATCACTCTCTACACTCCCTGAAAGGTGGTTGCAGTCAGGTGGGGGTCGGTCTCTCTCCTCACAGCAACTGACAGGACCAGAGGACAGTGTTTTAAGCTGCACCAAGGGAAATTTAGGTTTTATATTAGGAAAAATTTTTTTTATGGAAAGGGTGATAAATTACTGGAACTGTCCGTCCAGGGAGGTGGTGGAGTCACCATCATGGGATGTGTTTAAAAAAAGACTGGATGTGGCACTCAGTGCCATGGTTTAGCTGAGGTGGTGTTAGGGCATGGGCTGGACTTGATGATCTTAAAGGTCTCTTCCAACCCAGCAATTCTGTGATTGTGTGACATCACAGACCAGGTTGTGACATCACAGACCAGGTTGTGACATCATATAGTTGGCTGTGACATCCCTGGTTTATTATGTGACATCACAGAGCAGGCTGTGACATCACAGCATGCCTGTATGACATCACAGAGCAGAGCAAGCTGTGAGGTCAAAGAGTGTGCTGTGACATTATAGGGTGGCTGTGTTCCATCACTGAGGGTGTTGTGACATCACAGGGTGGGTCTGTGAGCCCACAAAGGTGCTGTGTGACAAGTTAAGTGAGTTCTGCCATCACAGAGCAGGCTGTGACATCACAGAGGAGGTTGTGATGTCACAAAGTCGGCTGTGACATTACAGGCTGGCTGTGTGACATCACAGAACGGGCTGTGAGGCCACCGAGAAGACTCTGCCATCATAGAAAAGGGCTCTGTGACATCTCTTCGCCATCCACCACTGACAGCTTTGCAAATCAGGAATTGTCTGAGCTGTTTTGCCCCCACTGCAGGACAATAATCCTGATACAATAACTTAATTGTGTTTATTTCTATCACAGAACCATGTTTGTCTAAAATCAGTTCTAGTATGGAAATCACTTGTGGATGCTGGACTCATCAGACGTTGCTGGGACGTTGCACATTGCTCAGGGAAGAGTGTGATTGTTATTAAATTGTGTCCTGTGCAACCAAGGTCTGTTGGCCATGAAGAGAAACTTTCTGTGCCTCTTGAGTCTCACAAGTTCCTGACCCCCAAAGGACACAAACCTGATGAGTTGTGTTTCCCACTCCAGTGGTGGCACTTGGACCTGCCTCCATCCCCAGAGCAGAGCTCCCTTGTCCCAGAAAGTCCCTGGCAATGCAGGGATGAAGGAAACAGGACAGGCTGTGGGGATCAGGGGCAGGGCACGGCCAGGGATTTGGGGTGGTTGTGAGCCCAGGGCAGGACCTGGCCCTTGGCCTTGGTGAACCTCATCCAATTGTCCTGGGCCCATGGCTCCAGCCTGTCCAGATCCCTCTGCAGAGCTTCCTGCCCTCCTGCACAGCCACACTCCCACCCAGCTTGGGGTCACCTGGGAACTGCCTGGGTGTGCCCTCGATGGCCTCGTCCAGATCAGCAATCAAGAGATTTCACTGACCTGGCCCCAATCCTGAGCCCTGGGGACATCCCTGGGTGTGACTCCATTCCTCAGCTGCTCTGAGTGCCAGGGGTTGGATGAGGGAAATTGTGGGGAGGGGGTAGGGACAAAGTGTGATTGATTGTCAGCCATGAAGGGTCCTCATTTTCACATCTATTCAAACTGCATTAGGAGGTGCTGGGGGTCAATATCAATTGGACATTGCTGATATCAAACTACAAACAGGAAAAACATGACAAAACAGTTCTCTCTGCATAGTTTTCAAAACAGTATATTCACTTTAAATACACTTCTGAAATCTGTCTAATTAACCTCAGAAGGATTGAAAACTTCAATTATTCCCAGCAGCATTTCTTGTTTGGGAGTTTTAAATAAATAGTTATGAGCCTTTTTCACTGAGTTCCTGAACTGAAGAGCTCAAGAAAGAAGAAGCCTCTGGAGTAGTAAAATTCATCAGCATCCTCCAAGTGGCTGAGGATCCATCCCCATCAGAGCAGCAGTGACCAGCAATGGGCACAGCTTTGTGGCTGCCCCAGCTCTGGGATGGGCCCTGGGCCTGGAGCAGGAGCAGCTCTGGAGGGCCCCAAGGCCGGGCTCTTGTGCTGGCCTGGGCAGATGGGATGGCAGCAGGGGCTGCAGAGCTCTCAGCACCTCAGCCCGAGGGGAGCAGGACACCCAGGGAGCCTCCTTTGGCCTTGGCCAAGCCCCTTCCCCCATGGCTGGGGCTGAGTCCTGGCTGAGCTGCAGCTGCTGCTGTGCCCTGGCCAGGGGCTGAGGCCGTGGGGCCAGTGGCCAGAGCAGCCTGGGCTGGGCAGAGCTGTGGGGCCAGAGCCGGCTGGGCTGTGCTGGGGAGAGGCCCTGGGTGCTGCACAGAGCTCAGGGCAGCTGGCAGAGCTTGCAGGGAGCTGGGCTGGGCTCAGAGAGCCTGGCACAGAAACCATCAGTGTCCATCCCAGCCTGGCTGAGCGTGCAGGGCAGGACTCAGCCCAGGCCTTGTGGGGCAGGGCCAGCGCCTGTGCAAGGCATGGAAAACAGGCAAGTGCCCGAGAGAGGAGGCTGCTCTGTGCCCTTGGGGGCATGGACACAGCAGGAACACTCAGGAGCCCAAAGAGCCTCCATGGCTGTGCTGGAGACCAAGGCTGGAGCAGGGAAATGCAGGGCTGCTGCGCCATGGGGAGGGCATTGAATTCCAGCACACACCTCAGCTCTCTGATGGTCCCGGCACCATGCTGGGCCCTGTTTCAGGATGGAGCAGAGCAGATGTTGATGGCACAGGAGCCCTGCGGGGCTGGCAGGGACCTGCAGCTTGCAAGGTGCTCTGCTCTCCCTCAGCTCCTCTCTGAGAGATCCAATCCCAGCTCGGCACCTCAGGGCACAAGTGGCACTGCCTGGTCATGGGCACACAGCTGATGTCTGCCTGGAAACGGGGCAAAAGTTTTAATATTTTTTATTTTATTAATATAATGGCACATTTTTATTATCTAGGTCACTTGAGTATTTTTAAGAAATAGCAAAGTTTTCCCTCCAGGAACAGGAATTTCCTGGAAGTGTACTAATGGGAGAAGGAGAAGAAATACTGATCTTCCTGTCTCCTTGAGTCACCAATATTATCTTTATTATATCATCTCCCTCTTCCTTCAGGTGTTTCCCACTCTCCTGTTTAAATGGCCTTGTTTAAGGAAATCTCTTCACTCGACCAGCTGGATCTATGTACTTCCTATTGCTCCAAGTGTTTCTCCTCCAGATGCTTTCTGGTCATTCAAGTGCCTCTCACCTGACTGATTTTGTGCTTTGAGCTTTAGGGAGTGGTCCAATCTTTCTGAAGTTCAAAAAAAAACCATATTAGTCAACATCCTTATTGGTGTTCATATCTATCACAGAACTACCTTTTCTTTTGTCTTTGTCTAAAACTGTTCCTGTACAGAAATCCCTTGGGGATGGGGGACATGTCAGATGCTGCTGGGACATCACAGAGAGCTGAGGGAAGAGCTGCGATGGTTATTAAACTGTTCAAATGTTCAACTTCTGTTTGTTGGCAAGAAACCTTTCTGTGCCTCTGAGTGTCACCATCCCTGAGCCCAAAGGACACAAACCTGATGAGTTGTGGTTGCCACTGCAGGGGCACTTGGACCTTGGCTCTGCACAGGAGAGCTCTTCATCCACTTTCCCTCTTTTCCTCCCTCTGGGCATGGAGGGAGCTCCTGACTTCAGCCTGTGACTCGTGTGTGCAAAGAGCAAATCTGGGCAGAATCGGGACAGGGAGGGGTTGGGGGGCCTTGGGATCTGTGCTGGGCACAGAAGGTGTTTTCCATTGCTCTGGGACTGTCTGCTGTGCACAGTGGAGTTAATATCCAGCAGAGGAATGACTTTTGCATTTGGTGGAGCTGTGCCTTCCCTTGGCTTTGTTGGCTGACAAGAAATGAACATCCCTCTGTGTCTCGGGCAGTTCCTTCTCCAAGGAAAGCAGGGGGGAGTTGGAGCCAAGGAGCTGAAACCTGCAGGTGCAGCCTGGGCTGGAGGGAGCTCAGATTTGCACAAGGCTGCTCTGAGTGCCAGGGCTTGGATGGGGGAAATGGTGGGGTGGGGGTAGGGACAGAGTCTGACTGATTGTCAGCCATGAAGGGTCTTGATTTTCATATCTGTTCAAACTGCATGAGGAGGTACTTGGATTCAGTGTCAATTGGAGAGTGCACATATCAATGTATTAACAGAAAAAAAAAACTAAACAGGACCAAAAAAATCTTTTCTCACTGTCTTTTTAAATCTAGTGTATTCACTTTGAAGAGGTTTTTATAATTGGGCTAATTAACCACAAATGATTTGAACACTTACCTTATTCCCAGAGGTTTGGCTTGTTAAGGTGTTTGGAATGTTAATGAGCTCTGGGACACTGAATTGCTGAACTGAAGAGCTGAAGGCTGAAGAAGCCTCTGGAGCAGTAAAATTCAGCAGCAGCCTCCAAGTTGCTGAGGATGTCAGCAGCCCCCACTGAGGCCATCCCTGCCCAGAGACCGTGGGGGAATGGGCAGACAAGGAGAGCGTCCCTGGGGCTGGGGCAGCAGAACTCAGAGGCACCAGCGGCTCCAGCTGGGAAATGGAGTGTGGAATGGGGCTGTGAAAACCCTGCCTGGGCTGTGCCAAGCAGGACACACAAGCCCTGACTCCCATCCCCCAAACAACTCTCTCAAGGAGACATTTAAGAGGAATTACAATTGTTTGTGTCCTCTGAGTTGGGTGCACTGGAGAAATACCAACAAGAGATTCTCCGGAGCTCCAAACAACAAAACAGCCTTTACTGGCAACTTTAGAAAATCAGGGAAACTTTGGCGGAAGTTTAATATTACATTCAATTCACACAAAACACTTCTCAAAGCATTACCTTGGCCCATTCAAATTCACAAACTCTAAGCCTGTTCTATTTGAAGTTAATCAAAATTTGTGAGGGGACATATTTAGAAGAAGAAGACACAGAAAGAGAAAGACAAAAAAGATACACAGGAGCACACACACAGCTACCAACTCCTGGATTCCAGCTGGGTTCAGAGAGAAATTCCAAGAGGACGCTGGGTCAAGATGTGTGCTTGCCTTGTGCTCAGCCTCAAATACCATTTGGTGTTCCTGGGCCCTTCCCCAGGTGGGACTTGGGGTCATTTGGTCACTCAGGAGCTGGGCTGGGGGCTCCAGAGGTGGCTGTGGAGCATTGCCTGTGCTGTGCCAGGGACTGGCAGACACTGCTGGGCTGGGATAGAGGCTCTGGGGGGATTGGGGTTCCAGGGCAGGGCAGGGCTGGGGTTCCAGGGCAGGGCTAGGCTGGACCTGCCCCTTCCTCCCCACACATGAAATGTTTCCAGCCAACAATCTCCTCCAGTCTGTCACAACAGGCAGTGTTGGAGGTGAAATCCCAGTTCTGGCCATGGGCACCTGGACAAGAAGGACAGTTCTTTTCTATAGCAATGAAAGCCCCAGTTCTCAGTTTATTTCTGATTTCAGTGCCTGGATTTTTTTTTTTTGGTTTTGTTGTTGCTTTGTTTCCTTTTCTGTACCTGAAGTGTCCAGTCAGGAGCAGAGTGACTCTTGCCAAGGAACTTTGTGGTGCTGTCACTGAATATTAAATCTGGTTTTTGCTGATCCCTTACTGGGGATTTTTTCAGCACTCTCAAGACCTCGTTGGTAACAGGGTGAAGGAGCCCTGGCCCAGGCTCTGGCCCTGGGGGACAGAGGGACGCTGCCGGAGGGTCCCTGTCCCCCTGTCCCACCCCAGCTGTCCACAGCCCCCGTCCCCGTGTCAGGCTCTGGGGTCGATCTCGTGGAACATCCTCTGGGGGAGGCTGCGGCGCCGGGGGCGGGGGGACCCGCGGGGACAGGGGACCCCGCTGTGCACGAGCAGCGTTGGACTTCTCTGGGGTAACTGGGAGGGGGGGCAGGGGTGGAGTGACCTCCCCAGTGACCTCAAACAGCCCCTGTGATGTCACACAGCCCACTCTGAGATGTAACAGGTCACCTGTGATTTCATACAGGTGCCCTGTGATGTCACACCCTGCTCTTTGAGGTCCCAGTCTGCTCTGTGATATCACAAAATCTGCCCTGTGATGTCACAGCCCAGCCTGTGATGTCACAGCCAGCTCTATGATGTCACAGCCACCTTTGTGGTGCTAAACCCAGCAGGGGTTTAGCAGGGGCAGGTCGTGTTTGACCAACCGGGTCTCCTTTCATGACCAGGTGACCCTCCTGGTGGATGCAGGAAAGGCTGTGGATGTGTCTGTTTGGACTCCAGCAAGGCCTTTGACACTGTCACCCACAGCACACTCCTGGAAAAGCTGCAGCCCACAGCTGGGCCAGGAGCACTCTGTGCTGGGTTCAGAACTGGCTGGATGGCCGGCCCAGAGAGTGGTGGTGAGCGGTGCTGCATCCAGCTGGGGACAGTCACCAGTGCTGTCCCTCAGGGCTCTGTGCTGGGCCAGCTCTGTTCAATATTTTTATTGACCACATGGATGAGGGGATTGAGTCCTTCATTAGTAAATCTGCAGATGACACTAAGCTGGGAGCGTGTGTCCATCTGTTGGAAGGTAGGAGGGCTCTGCAGGGACACCTGGAATGGTTTCCAGTAAGATGAAGTTTAACCACTCCAAGTGCCCAGTCCTGCATTTTGGCCACAATAACCCCCTGCAATGCTCTAGGCTGGGGACAGTGTGGCTGGACAGTGCCCAGGCAGAAAGGGACCTGGGGGCACTGGTCGACAGCAGGCTGGACATGAGCCAGCAGTGTGCCCAGGTGGCCAAGAAGGCCAATGGCTCCTGGGCTGGACCAGGAATGGTGTGGCCAGCAGGAGCAGGGAGGTCATTCTTCCTCTGTACTTGGCACTGGTGTGTTTGGCATTCTTCCCCTGTACTGGCACCTTTCCTTGAGTGCTGTGTCCAGTTCTGGGCTCCCCAATTTGGGAAGGACATGGACAGGCTGGAGCGTGTCCAGAGAAGGACAACAAGGCTGGTGAGGGGCCTGGAACACAAGTCCTGTGAGAAATGACTGAGGGAGCTGGAGTTGTTTATCCTGGAGAAGACTCAGAGGTGACCTTATCACTCTCTACACTCCCTGAATGGTGGTTGCAGTCAGGTGGGGGTCGGTCTCTCTCCTCACAACAACTGACAGGACCAGAGGACAGTGTCTTAAGCTGCACCAAGGGAAATTTAGGTTGGATATTAGGAACAAAGTTTTTGATGGAAAGGGTGATAAATTCCTGGAATTGTCTGTCCAGGGATGTGGTGGAGTCACCTTCTGGGATGTGTTTAAAAAAAAGACTGGATGTGGCACTCAGTGCCATGGTTTAGCTGAGGTGGTGTTAGGGCATGGGCTGGACTTGATGATCTTGAAGGTCTCTTCCAACCCAGCAATTCTGTGATTGTGTGACATCACAGACCAGGTTGTGACATCATATAGTAGGCAGTGACATCCCTGGTTTATTAAGTGACATCACAGAGCAGGCTGTGACATCAGAGCATGCCTGTATGACATCACAGAGCAGAGCGAGCTGTGAGGTCAAAGAGTGTGCTGTGACATTATAGGGTGGCTGTGTTCCATCACTGAGGGTGTTGTGACATCACAGGGTGGGTCTGTGAGCCCACAAAGGTGCTGTGTGACATGCTAAGTGAGTTCTGCCATCACACAGCAGGCTGTGACATCACAGAGCAGGCTGTGACATCATAGAGGAGGTTGTGATGTCACAAAGTCGGCTGTGACATTACAGGCTGGCAGTGTGACATCACAGAACAGGCTGTGAGGCCACAGAGAAGACTCTGCCATCATAGAAAAGGGCTCTGTGACATCTCTTCGCCATCCACCACTGACAGCTTTGCAAATCAGGAATTGTTTGAGCTGTTTTGCCCCCACTGCAGGACAATCATCCTGATACAAGAACTTAATTGTGTTTATTTCTATCACGGAACCACGGTTGTCTAAAATCAGTTCTAGTATGGGAATCACTTATGGATGCTGGACTCATCAGACACTGCTGGGACGTTGCACACTGCTCAGGGAAGAGTGTGATTGTTATTAAATTGTGTCCTGTTCAACCATGGTCTGTTGGCCATGAAGAGAAACTTTCTGTGCCTCTGAGTCTCACCAGTTCCTGACCACCAAAGGACACAAACCTGATGAGTTGTGGTTCCCACTCCAGTGGTGGCACTTGGACCTCCCTCCATCCCCAGAGCACAGTTCCCTTGTCCCAGAAAGTCCCTGGCAATGCAGGCATGAAGGAAACAGGACAGGCTGTGGGGATCAGGGGCAGGGCACAGCCAGGGATTTGGGGTGGTTGTGAGCCCAGGACAGGACCTGGCCCTTGGCCTTGGTGAACCTCATCCAATTGTCCTGGGCCCATGGCTCCAGCCTGTCCAGATCCCTCTGCAGAGCTTCTGCCCTCCAGCACAGCCACACTCCCACCCAGCTTGGGCTCACCTGGGAACTGAGGGTGCCCTCGATGGCCTCATCCAGATCAGCAATCAAGAGATTTCACTGACCTGGCCCCAATCCTGAGCCCTGGGGACATCCCTGGGTGTGACTCCATTCCTCAGCTGCTCTGAGTGCCAGGGGTTGGATGAGGGAAATTGTGGGGAGGGGTTGGGGACAAAGTGTTATTGATTGTCAGCCATGAAGGGTCTTGATTTTCACATTAATTCAGACTGCATTAGGAGGTGCTGGGGGTCAATATCAACTGGACATTGCTGATATCCATCTCTAAACAGGAAAAACTGGAAAAGAAAACAGGACAAAACAGTTCTCTCTGCATAGTTTCCAAAACAGTATATTCACTTTAAATACACTACTGAAACCTGTCTAATTCATCACAGAAGAATTGAAAACTTCAATTATTCCCATGGGCTTTTCTTGTTTGGAAGTTTTAAACAAATCTTTATGAGCCTTTCTCACTGAATTCCTGAACTGAAGAGCTCAAGAAAGAAGAGCCCTGTGGAGTAGTAAAATTCATCAGCAGCCTCCAAGTGGCTGAGGCTCCATCCCCATCAGAGAAGCAATGAACAGAAATGGGCACAGATTAGATTGTCCAAGATTAGGGCAAATTTGGGAGAAGACCTCCGGAAGAAGCCCCCAGAAAGCAAACCTTCACGGCCCCTTCCCCACCTGGTTCGGGAAGAACTCCCTGGGAGATTAGTGGAAAAAAACCTGTTTATTTAACAAGCAAAACACTCCCCAGTACAAAAACAACACCAGATGACAAAACTCTTTCACCGTTCTGAAGAGGTGACAAATTCAGAAAGTCTC
The DNA here is from genome assembly GCF_031753505.1 of Anomalospiza imberbis. Taxonomy (NCBI): domain Eukaryota; kingdom Metazoa; phylum Chordata; class Aves; order Passeriformes; family Viduidae; genus Anomalospiza; species Anomalospiza imberbis. The sequence goes on along the minus strand of NC_089719.1, from coordinate 968,862 downwards.
TCTGGGAGTGGTCGCCCAGTTCTCGGACTCTGGCGCAGGGGATGGCTGCTGCAGGTCACAAAGTGCAGGCTCCCGGTGTCTCTTGGTGTTTCCCAGGTCCCGGTCCGGAGCAGGTTCAGATGATATTCAGAATGGGGAAAGGGAAGGAGGAAAAAAAACAGTCCAGGGTAAAAATTGGACTGCCTAGCCTAGCTAAACTAACTAATAAGCAAAAGCAAAAGAAAAGCGAAAAGCAAGCAAGCAAGCAAGCCAAACCTCTCCTAGACACAGACCATGGCAGGAGGTGAGCAAGCTGATAAAAAGACAAAAAAATCCTTCATTTTCAGAGTCAGTGCTAATGGCGCAGAACATAATATCAGGCATAAACAGAACACATGACTGGGGATACAAGCACCATAACGTCACCCTAAGACAGCTTTGTGGCTGCCCCAGCTCTGGGATGGGCCCTGGGCCTGGAGCAGGAGCAGCTCTGGAGGGCCCCAAGGCCGGGCTCTTGTGCTGGCCTGGGCAGATGGGATGGCAGCAGGGGCTGCAGAGCTCTCAGCACCTCAGCCCGAGGGGAGCAGGGCACCCAGGGAGCCTCCTTTGGCCTTGGCCAAGCCCCTTCCCCCATGGCTGGGGCTGAGTCCTGGCTGAGCTGCAGCTGCTGCTGTGCCCTGGCCAGGGGCTGAGGCCGTGGGGCCAGTGGCCAGAGCAGCCTGGGCTGAGCAGAGCTGTGGGGCCAGAGCCGGCTGGGCTGTGCTGGGGAGAGGCCCTGGGTGCTGCACAGAGCTCAGGGCAGCTGGCAGAGCTTGCAGGGAGCTGGGCTGGGCTCAGAGAGCCTGGCACAGAAACCATCAGTGTCCATCCCTGTGGCAAGCACATTTCTCTCTCTCTCAGGATTTTTATAAAGGTGCACAGAGAGAAGTGAAAGAGAAAACATTTTCTATTTCTGCTCCTTGTTTTTCTCTTGTGGAATGTGTTTGGAGATTGTTTACCTAGAGGGAATGCCTGGTTGGATCACGGTGGATTGTTTGGGCCTGATGGCCAATCGCATCCACCTGTGTCTGGACTCTGGAGAACAGGGTCACGAGTTGTGGGGAGAGTGAGATATGATAGTTAGAGAGAGTAGCATGTAGTTTTTAGTATCCTCTTTTATATAGTATATTAATATATCATAGCATAATTATAATAAAGAAATCATTCAGCCTTCTGAACTAAGTCAGACATCATAATTCTTCCCATTGGGTTCGCCGACATCTACAACAAGTGGTGACCCCGAACGTTGAATGAAGAACCAGGACCTGGATCGGTCCACAACCGTGATTTTACACGGAAAAGGAAGTGAACCCTCTTGAAAAGGCATGTCCGACGTCCCTGCGAGGGATAGGGGAAGTAAGACGCCGTGGGAACCCTCTCTACAGGACCAGGTGCAGCCCCGAGCAGTTGCCGTAACCGGACGCCTCTGCCTGCCTTTGAAAAGGTACTGATTTTTGATTATAGTACTGCCCTGACCTGGGGTGGACTTTAACTTTGGGAAGAAATGTCTGAAGATATAGACACTGGTCTGTATTGTGTACATGGCCGTATATTTGCCGTCTGGAGAGATTTGTCTAAGGTCTATGGAATTTATATCCCTGAGGATGATTTATTGGAGTTTCTTGACTATGCAGACACTCGTGTTTTTTTCGGGGATCTGGGTTTTTCCCTGAATCCAGAAGCTTGGAGATCCCTGTATTTCCTCATCAGGCAAAGCGTCATGCGAGATCTCCGAGCGTTTCGATACATGAGAATTTATTTCGAGCTTCTTCCGATAGTCCAGAAATGGACCCCTTTTTCGATAGTCCAGTCTTTGCGGCAGGTGCCCCCCCGCGAAAGGAGGGGGGCAGAGCCTTTGTCCGTGGCTCAGAAGTTTGCTTCTGCTCAGAGGGAGGTTTTTTTCACTGCCTCCTCCACCTCCTGTTCCTGCAGCGTGTGAGCCCCCCCTCCTCCCCTCGGAGGGGGCGGGCCCGCTCCCGACCCCGGCGGACGCGGAGACACCGCCTCCCTCGCCGCTCCGCCCGCCCGCAGCCGTGCCTCCTCCTCCTCCTGCCCATTCGGAGCTGGGAGACACACCCGCCGCTGAGAGCCCGCCTGAAGCCACTTCGGCAGGGGCGGAGACACCGCCCGCGCCGGCTCCCCCGCCGGCTCCCGCGCCGGCCCCGCTCGCCGCGCCCGCCCCTGCCTCGGAGTCGGCGGCCGCGCCTCCGGCACCGCCCGTCATCGCTCCCGCGGCGGCGGCCGCGCTCCCCGCACCGGCAGCCGGTCCTCCCGCGCTGGAAGCCAGCCCCCCGGCGCCGCAGCCGGCGATTGAGCCATCGGCAGCCGAGGCCGAGGACCTCCCCGCGTCAGCTCCGCCGCCCACATCAGCTCTGACGCCCGCGCCGGCCCCGCCGGTCCCGGCTGCCCCGCCGCCTCCCGCGGCTTTCGCCGGGTCCCCAGGCGCTGCCACCAGCAGCAGCAGCGAGCAGCAGCAGCCTGGGGCCGTGCTGGAGCGGACCCCGCCGCCTCCAATCAGCCCGGGGTCCCCTCCCGGCCTGTTCCCTGGTGCTGGCGCTCCTCGGCAGCTCCTTGCAGCTGCCGCGAAAGTGGAGGTTATGAAGTTTAGTGCCTTTCTGGGGAACAGAGTTTTTCTTGGTCCAATTCTTGCTTGGGTGGGGGATTCCCGCGGGAGCTCGAGGCCCCTCGTCCCTCCCGCTCCCGTTTGGGGGGCGGGGGGGATGAGTTCTGGGAATGCTGCCGCTGGTCTTGTGCCCGGAGAGCGTGGGGGTGCTGCCAGGGGTCAGGGAGCTGCGTGCCGGCCCAGCCGTGCCGCAAGTCCTGAGAATCAACATTTCTCTGGGGAAAGCACCTTCTCTGCTGAGCCCTGGGGCAGTTCTTGTGTCATGCTCTCGTTTGAGGTGCGGGATGAACAAAATGCTGGAGGAGTTGCCGTGATGCTGGCCGCGTGGTGGGGGCGGGCTGTGAAGATGAAGACCCCGCCTCGCCGGCCGGGCTGGGGCCGATTGGTCCAGCCCCCCGGCCGGAGGGCCCCGCGTCCCCCACGGCCGGGTTTGGGATCTTGGCTCCGCCCGCATGGACCGGGGCCGCCAGCTGCGCAGGGTCTTAAAGCCTGCTACTTGCTGGGCATTCTTCTGATCCCATGAGTTCGGGAAAAAAAAAAAAAAAAAAAACAAAACAAAAAAAAAAACAGTATCATTGAAGTTAGATTTAAGATTAATTAAATAGAGGTGGTTGACAAGAAAACAAGGAAAAAGTGGTCGATTTAAGAGTTTTGGCCATGGCATTTCAGAGATTTTTCAGGTTTTTTTCTTTTTTATTTGGTGATGGGTTTTTGCACAAGAAAGGTATGTTTGCATGGTTGACGATCAGCCCAGAGTTGGTTTTATCGGTTGTTGAAGTCTCTGGGATGACATTCAGTGTTTTGGTGTTTGATAATTATATGATGTCGCATTTGGTTTTTCTTTATGGGTTTTTTAATGGTTATTTGGACTTTCTTCAGTTGTTTTGTTTCAGGATTCAGCAGTTCTCTGTTTCAGCAATGAGAAGGACTTTTGAGGATGTCAAGATAAACGTTTCCAGACAATGGACACCTTCTCCTGAGAATCAGCTGTTTGGACTTTGAACTTTGAGCATTCTTTTCCTTGTTGTTTGTGTTTTTGTATTGTAAGCTTTGTTTTAGAGATTTGATAGATGGTTTGCAGGTAAAGGATCTCTGAACATTCCACATCAGTATGTGATTTGGCTTTTGATTGATAGCTAGCAAATTGATAAGGGGGCCTCTTGAGATGTGTTTGCTCTCTTTTGCAGGGTCCTGCAGAAGACTTGCAGATGCAGTTTTTTATTTTTAATTTTTTTTTAAATTTATACTAAAAATGTGATATGTGATATGTGGCAAGCACATTTCTCTCTCTCTCGGGATTTTTATAAAGGTGCACAGAGAGAAGTGAAAGAGAAAACACTTTCTATTTCTGCTCCTTGTTTTTCTCTTGTGGAATGTGTTTGGAGATTGTTTACCTAGAGCGAATGCCTGGTTGGATCACAGTGGATTGTTTGGGCCTGATGGCCAATTGGATCCACCTGTGTCTGGACTCTGGAGAACAGGGTCACGAGTTGTGAGGGAGTGAGATATGATGGTTAGAGAGAGTAGCATGTAGTTTTTAGTATCCTCTTTTATATAGTATATTAATATATCATAGCATAATTATAATAAAGAAATCATTCCGCCTTCTGAAATAAGTCAGACATCATCATTCTTCCCATTGGGTTCGCCGACAATTGTGGACATGTGCCCTGCCTTTGATAGCTTCAGAACACCCAAATCTTCCCAAATATTCTATTGAACCAACCCCAAATTCACCCCCAAATCCTGGTAAATGGTGCAGCTTTAGATCTCTTTGCCTAATTTCTTTATTTTCACCCCAGTTTTGGTTGTTTAGACATGGTGAAGAAAGAAATTATTTAAATTGAAAAGACCTAGAAGATCATGCAGCGCTGCTTGATGCCATCAGAGTAAATAACTGAACAGAGTGGGTGAGATTTTTTGGGGTGTAAAGTCAAGAAATCACTTTCTCCCAATGAATTTCCAGTTTAGAGCAGAGTCCTGGTGGATGTTCCTGCCTCTGTGTTCATCCAGGTGCCTATGGGGATCCAGGAGGACATGGAGACCACCAGCCAGGTGTCTTCTCAGCAGGGATCACAGGGAATGTGGGTCACCAGGGCTCTGAGCAAAGTGAGTCCTCCCATGGGGGATGGAGTTGGAGCAGGGCACGAAGCTCTTCCTGCAGTCCGGGCACTCACAGAGCTTCCCTTACTGGTGCCTCCGTTGGTGTTGGGTCAAGTGAGAGCTCTGGGTGAAGCTCTTCCCACACTGGGGACACTTGTAGGGCCTCTCCCCGGTGTGGATGCACCAGTGGGTGACAAGGGTGGAGTTTTGCTTGAAGCCCTTCCCACAGTCAGGGCAGCAGAAGGGCCTCTCCTCTGTGTGAATGCGCTGGTGCAGGAGGAGATTGGAGCTGGTCTGAAACCTCTTCTGACACTGGGGACACTCCTAGGACCTCTCCCCAGTGTGGATGCGTTGGTGGATGACGAGGGCAGAGCTGCAGCTGAAGCCCTTCCCACACTCCCCACACTCGTAGGGCCATTCCCCGGTGTGGATCATCTGGTGGCAGATCAGGCTGTTGCTCTGCCTGAAGCTCTTCCCACACTCCAAGCACTTGTAGGGCTTCTCCCCATGGTGAACCTGCTCATGGACCACCAGCTCCAAGATCTGGCTGAACCTCTGTCCACCTTCCTGGCACAGGGTGGGTCTTTCCTCCTCAGAGCACCCTGGGCTGGGTTTGCAGCTCCTCCTCCTGTGGGATCTCCAGGGCTTTTCCTCCTTGTTGGATTCCAATGCTGTGGAGCTGCTCAAAACGGCCTTTTCAGGGAGGTTCTGCCGCAGGGATTTGTCCTTCCTTGTCTCCATCCTCAGCTCCTTGTCTGAGGGAGGAAGGACAAGGAGACTATGAGATTTGCCCCTGTGCCAGAGGGAAGGGGAAGGAGATCCCCCCAGTGCATCCCCAGCAGGACGGGGTCGGCAGTGGGGCTGTCCTGCAGCCGGGGGCCGTGCTGGGCTGGGAGGTGGAGCAGGAGAGAGGGGGAAAGGGGCAGTGACTTCCTCCTCACCTGCCTGGGTGTCCCAGGGCATCTTCCTCTTCCTCACAGCCTTCACCTCCATTTCACGAATGTCTGCGGATGGGAAATTCTGTTTTGGGAGGAAAACAAGGTATGAGCACACTGAGTTTTGTACTGGTTTGAAGGCAATCCAGGGGGACAGTCTGAGCCAGAATGACAATTGAATAAGAAAACTGAGCTCAAGGCAATGATACAGAAACACTGGCTTAGACTGACAGAGTCAGGATTTAACCTGACACCCCGTTGGTCAGAGTGGTGGTACCCGTCTGATGAAATGGCGGCTCCAGCCCTGTTGGAGTGATGATTGTGATTCTGTCAAAGCGGTGATCCTGTAGAAGGGTCTGGTCTTCCTCTGAAGGTCCAGTGGTGGTTATGGAGCTCTTGTCTTCTGGGAATCCAGTAGGCAAGGTGGTCCTGGTGTTGGAAGGCTGAGATTATATCCAGGTAGGAATGCTTGGTTCCTCCCCCTGGGCGGAGCATCCCACAATGGGATGATGTAATTTTATCAGTCCTGCAGTGGCACTCAATGGCCCATTAACAAAAGATAGCCCCTGGAGGGCCTTATCAGGGCTGAGCCGTGGAAGAGATAAAGAACACTGCCCCACCTGTTTATCACAGTTTATGAAGATGGTGACTGAAAACATATTTTTGGTTACATCTTACATTGCACCCTGAAACAGTGAGGCAATCCCTGCTCGGGGTGGGGGGTGAACACCACCCCCCTTTCCCAAACTGGCTCAGGTGTAAAACCCCCACCCTGGGAAGGCCCCGCACACAGGGGACAATGTCACACTTGCCCCACCTCAGGGGAGGTCTCTGTCCCTGTCACTCCCTTGCTCTCCCCCCTTTTCTCTTTCTTCCATCTCTCCCTCTACCTCACATTTACTGTTCAATAAAATCCACTTTGGATTTGGTCTCGTTAGCACCTTAATTGGGGCAGAGGCATCTCTCTAACAATTTTATTAACCAGATTGAGACATTATTTTGGCGCAGTGAGTTCAGGGCATTGTTGTCTGACCCCAAGTGCCTTTGACAACAGCATGGCTCCCTCCTCTCAGGAGGTTCTGGCTCTTTCTGGAGGAACTCTTGGAAACTTCAATGCAGCTTCCTCTGAGCGACTTTTGGGAGAATTTATGAGGAAAATGGCTGTTGTGGGTGGCCAGTGTAAAGAAAATATTTTGTTGTCCTTCCTAGAAAAGTTTGTTAAAATGACTGGAGGAAAGGGACCAAATGATACCAGCAAGACTGACAAGGATCATTCACCACAAGGTGAGGAACACAAGGCTATTAAAGTCCTACCAAAAACCCAGCTCAAGTGTCTAAATTCCCAAATAACTCCCGAATTCACAGGTTTGGAGGCTTTGCCAAATGTGAGAATCATTATTTTCTTCGTCCATGTCTCCTTTGTTACAGCTACACATAGCTTTGCCTTCCTTTGAAAAATCTCTAGTGGGACAAATTTTCACTTTTCTTTTATCAGAACCTGCCAGCAGCTGAGCTGGAGCTGTGCAGGAACCGATGAAACTTGGAATTGCCACAGAATTGCTTCTATTGTCAGTTTATTCATGTTTGGGATTTGTTTGCGTTTCCATCACAAGTGACTTGTGGGAAAATCAAATATCCGTCAAGTATTTTATGCAGAGTTAAGTTTGATTTCTTATCTCTGTTTAAAAACTCAAAAAACTCAAGTGTTTTTTTTGTCCGGTCCGAGGGGATGCTCGAGGGGTCTCTGTGCCTCTTGCCCTGGGTGATGCTTGGGAGGGGCTTGGGGGGGTTGTCCCTGTCCCTGTCACCCCAGGCCATTCTCCAGGGGTCTCCATCATTCTCATCCCAGGGAATGCCTGGGTGGTCTCCCTCCCTCTCACCCTGTGCCAGGGGGTGCTCGGGGCAGTCTCTGTCCCTCTCAGCCCAGGGGATGCTCGGGGTCTCTGTCCCTTCACCCTGGGGGATGCTCGGGGGGGTCTCCATCCCTCTGCCCTCAGTAAATGCTTGTGCAGGGCTGGGGACCAGGGGCTCTGTGTCCCTGTCAGCGCTGAGGGTGCTCGGGGCTGGGCGGTCTCCGACCTTCTCATATCTGATATCCCTCCTCTGCCTGCAGGTACCGGGTGATCGCCACGTGGCACCCCCCAAGGTCCCTGCAGGGGCATTTCTGGCTCTGCTTTGGGGTCCTGCAAGACCCAAACATCCCCTGCCCTGCCAAACAACCCTGCCGGAGACCCCGCGATGGATTTGGGGCGAGCTCCCCCTCCCCGCTCCCCTGCGGTTCTGGGGGGGCGATGCCGGCGGAGCCGCAGGAGCCGCGGCCCGAGCGGGGGAACCGCGTGGGGTTGGGGCTGGGGCTGCTCCTCCTCCCGCTCCTCCGCTGTCCCTCCTCCCGCTCCTCTTCCTCCTGGTCCTTCTTTTCCTCCCGCTCCTCTTTTTCCCTTTCCTTTTCTCCCTCCTCTCTCCCTCTTCTCCCTCCCGCTCCTCCTCCGCTCCCAGCCCGGCTCGGGCGCTGCCGACACCCAAAAGCAGCCGCGCTCTGCCCTGGGGGGGTTCCAAAGCGGCCCCGCCCCGCCCGGCACTGGGAGCGCTACTGGGAGCACTGGGAACGATGATGAGAGCACCGGGAAGGAGCTGGGAGCGCTCTCCCTCCCAATACCGCCTTACTGGGAGCACTGGGAACGATGGTGAGAGCACCGGGAAGGAGCTGGGAGCGCTCTCCCTCCCAGTACCGCCTTACTGGGAGCACTGGGAACGATGGTGAGAGCACCGGGAAGGAGCTGGGAGCGCTCTCCCTCCCAGTACCGCCTTACTGGGAGCACTGGGAACGATGGTGAGAGCACCGGGAAGGAGCTGGGAGCGCTCTCCCTCCCAGTACCGCCTTACTGGGAGCACTGGGAACGATGGTGAGAGCACCGGGAAGGAACTGGGAGCTCTCTCCCTCCCAGTACCGCCTCACTGGGAGCACTGGGAACGTTGGTGAGAGCATCGGGAAGGAGCTGGGAGCGCTCTCCCTCCCAGTACCGCCTCACTGGGAGCACTGGGAGGGAACTGGGAGCAAACAGCGCCCGGACGCGGCTGCAGCCGGCGGGGGCGGGGCCAGGCCAAGGGGCGGGGCTATGCAAATACGGCGGGAGCAGCGCGGGGTTTGCTCGGTCACGTGAGGGCCGGGGGGGCTGGAGCGATGGCGGCGGCGTCGGTGAGAGGGGACAGGGACCGGGAATGGGGACAGGGAATGGGAATGGGGACAGGGACCGGGAATGGGGACAGGGAATGGGAATGGGGACAGGGAATGGGAATGGGGACAGGGACCGGGAATGGGGACAGGGACCGGGAATGGGGACAGGGAATGGGAATGGGGACAGGGAATGGGAATGGGGACAGGGACGGGGAATGGGGACAGGGAATGGGAATGGGGACAGGGACCGGGAATGGGGACAGGGAATGGGGATGGGGACAGGGACCGGGAGTGGGGACAGGGACCGGGAATGGGGACAGGGAATGGGAATGGGGACCGGGAATGGGAATGGGGACAGGGACGGGGAATGGGGACAGGGACCGGGAATGGGGACAGGGACCGGGAATGGGGACAGGGACCGGGAATGGGGACAGGGAATGGGGATGGGGACAGGGACCGGGAATGGGGACAGGGAATGGGAATGGGGACAGGGACCGGGAATGGGGAGAGGGACTGGGAATGGGGGCAGGGCGCGGGAATGGGGACAGGGACCGGGAATGGGGACAGGGACCGGGAATGGGGACAGGGAATGGGAATGGGGACAGCGAATGGGAATGGGGACAGGGACCGGGAATGGGGACAGGGACCGGGAATGGGAACGGAACCGGGAATGGGGACAGGGAATGGGAATGGGGACAGGGACTGGGAATGGGGGCAGGGACCGGGAATGGGGACAGGGACCGGGAATGGGGACAGGGAATGGGAATGGGGAGAGGGACTGGGAATGGGGACAGGGACCGGGAATGGGGACAGGGACTGGGAATGGGACCAGGAATGGGGACAGGGACAGGGGGTCCTTGACCAGCTTCTCCAGAACCTCCACCAGGGTCTCCCAGTGCAACCGGAGCCGCTCAGCCTGGTGTCCCCAAAGCCCTGAGCAACCCCCAGGGCCCTCCCAGGAACCCTCCGGTCCCTCAAACCCAGCATCCCCCACATTCCCTGCAAGACCCCCATGTCCCCATCCTTGTCTTAGCTCAACATCTTTATTTTTACCTGCTTTTGAGGGTTTTGAAAGGGCAAAGAGAAATGAAAAGAAAATCCAGGCCAAGGGGAGCCAGGAGGATGTGGAGCCCCCAGCCAGGTGTCTTCCCAACATGGATCAGCGGCACCACGGATCACCGGGGCTCTGCCCACCGGGGCTCACTGAGGATCATCCAGCACGGATCCTCCCGTGGGGGATGGAGCTGGAGCAGCGCACGGAGCTCTTCCCACACTGGGGGCACTCGCAGGGCTGCCCTTGGGGGTGCCTCTGTTGGTGTTGGGTCAAGGCTGGGCTGTGTGAGGAGCTCTTCCCACACCTGGGACACTCGTAAGGCCTGGGACATCACCAGGAGTGGGGCTGGGATGTGCTCTGGTGCCTGGGACATCACCAGGAGTGGGGCTGGGATGTGCTCTGGTGCCTGGGACATCACCAGGAGCGGGGCTGGCTGTGATGCTCTCCGGTGCCTGGGACATCACCAGGGGCGGTGCTGGCTGGGGTCTGTTGGTGCCTGTGAAGTGCCAAGGGCAGTGTCACAGCGGGGCAGCTCTCAGTGTCCCCAGCAGGTCACAGTGTCCAGTGCAGCCCGTGCCAGCGGTCACTGCGCACACGGGGCAGGCTGGGCTGGACGGGGGTCGGGGCAGAAACGCCGCCCCCGGGACTGGGCTCTCCCCCTGCCTCTGGGGCCCAGCCCCTGCTGGGAGCGCCTTGGGCAGGGCACGGGGCTGCTGCTGGGCCAGGGGGACAGGCCTTGCCCCCTGCCAGCTGCCCGGGCCCCTCTGATGCCTGTCCCACGTCCCTGTGGCTCCTGTCTCCACCACTCCCCACCACCTTCGCTCCCTCCATCAAAGCCCCACTCAACCTCTGCACCGTGACCTCTGGAAAGAAAGAAAGAATGAAGGAAAGGAAGTGTTGTCTCTTCACCCTGGCTGGATGCCAGGCACCCACCAAAGCTGCTCTCTCACTCCCCTCCAGAGATGGCCAGGAGAGAGAAAACAGAAGGAAGGCTTCAGGGGTTGAGTTAAGGACTGGGGCAGATCACTCAGCAAATGCCATCATGGGCAAATCATTTTTGAAATTAGAGATATTAGTGGAATTTATTGCTGTCCAGATCAGGGCAGGATAGTGACAAGTAAAATAAAGCTTTAAAAACCCCTTCTGCCCATCCCTCCCTCCTTCCCAGCTCTACCTCCTCCCCCAGTGGGTGCAGGGAGACAGGGAATGGGGGTTCTGGTCAGGTCATCACCTCTAGTTTCTCCTGCTGCTCGGGGAGAGGAGTCGTTCCCCTGCTGTGCTGGGGTCCCTCCCCGAGACACTTCTCCATGAACTTCTCCAAGGTGAGTTCATCTCAGGGACAGCAGTTCTTCACAAACTGCTGCAGCGTGGCTCGCTCTTCCATGGGCTCACAGGTCCTAGCAGGACCCTGCTCCAGCGTGGGCTCCTCTCTCCAGGGGTTTGCAGGTCCCTGCCAGGTCCCTGCTCCAGCACAGGTTTCTCGTGGGGTCACAGCTCCGCTCAGGCATCCCCCTGCTCCGGCACGGGCTCCTCCAGGCGCTGCAGGTGCATCTCTGCTCTCCGTGCCCTCCATGGGCTGCAGGGGCCCAGCTGCCTCACCAGGGACTGCACCAGGCAATCTCAGGGCAATCAGCTCCAGCACCTGGAGCAGCTCCTGCCCCTTCTGCCCTGCCCTGGGGTGTGCAGAGCTGTTCCTCTCACATGTTCTCACCCTGCTCTTCCCTGCTCACAGTTACAATAAAACGATCACCAGTTTTTGTTTTCTCAAATCTCTTATCCCAAAGGCGTTACCACCATTTCTAACTGGCCCAGCCTTGGCTGGTGGCCGGTCCATCCTGGAGTGGGCTGGAATTGACTCTGTGGGACATGGAGGAGCAGCTGCTCTCACAGAAGGTGCTCCTAGAGCCCCTCCCTTACCAAAACCTGGCCATGCAAACCTCGTATAAGTATGGTAGGGTTTTTATTACCATTATGATTTCAATTATCTCTATTTTTGCTATTAATGGTACAGTTGTTATTACTAGTCTTTTTAGTCTTTTTGACTCTATATTAATAGTGGCTAGAGTAGAAACAGGTTCTTCATTGCAAGTAGAAGTTACAGTTTTGTCAGCCTCTTGCCCTGCCCTGTTCTGTGTCATTGCTGCGTGTGAAGCCGCTGCTGCCAGGGCTCCCCATTTCCCTGGTTTGGGAAATTCCATGGCATTGCTCACATGTCAGAAAGAGAGGGCTCATTCCATTCAAATGGATTGCCTGAGCTCTTCTAGTCCCAGTGTTGGAAGCTTGTTTTCTAACATTGTTGACTTTCTCAGCTTCTGTTAACATTTGTGATTTTATAACAAAATGTTCTGGGATGTGATTTTCCAAGATTCTCTAATCAGCTTTCAGTTTGCTCTTGGATTTCTTAATGGTGTGTCCGAACCGAAGGCAGCATTTTGGGTGGGAAGGCTTCAGTCGGAGCTGGAATTGCCTCAGCAGCAGCTGGTTTTGCACATGTCAGCAGAGCTAACAGAGATTCCGGGAGCTGAATATTCTGCCTCGTTCGGAAGCCGCAGTGCCCGGCTCGGGGGAGCTGCGCTGGGAGCTGCAGGTTGTGCCGGGGCCGGGCAATGGCCGGAGCCCCCGGCAAGGGCCGGCGATGGACACCGACCCTTTGCTGGGCAGGGGCTCGGGGCCCTGCGGCGCCGGGCGGTCGGTGCCCGGTCACGGCGGGACTGCGGGAGCCGGGAGCAGCGAGAGAGCCCGGGCGGAACATCAGCACCGGGGCGGGCACGGCCTGGGAGGGGGCACAGCCCGGGGGTCCCGCGGAGCCTCCCTGCTCCAGAGCCGCAGCTGCGACAGCGGGGCCGCTGCCGGGATCTTTGGGGCAGGGAGAGCCGCAGGCGGGCGTTCCAAGTGCCTCCTTCGGGGCAGGATTTTGTCCCGGTGCGGGGGAATTCCCGCGGGCTGGGGCCGCTGCCGAGCGCCGCCGCCTTTCCCGGGAGCCCCCGGACAGAGGTCTCTGCTCGGGGCTGTGAAAAACACGCTCACTCTCCTGTGAAAATTTAAACATTTTAATACAGGACGATAGGAGACAAGGACCATAGAGCAAAGGTTGTTACGGCCGTGTGCATCTTGGCACTGAACCAGGAGCACACTTATCTCCGGAGATGTCCATTAAATACCTTTTCCCTCCCATCAGCCTGTTGCATATTCATAGGCACTTATGCATAGTAAACTTTTTTCCCAAACTAGTTTACATATTCCAAGAACTGTTTAGAGTGGCTCCCCCTCCTCGGTTCTACCCTTTTAGAGCATGTGTATTCCTTGGTTGTGGTTTTAGTCCTTTTTTATCATCATCTTCAGTTCTGGCCCCGGCCCTCACTGCCTTCAGACGGTGAGTGCTGATCGTTGGCAGATCTGTACAGGTGTCCTCATCCTGTGTTCATTGCCATCCAAGCAGGCACTTTAACACAAGCATACTTGTTAGAAACATTCCCGGTACGAAAAGTGATTTCAGCATTTAATGTAATAAAAAGAGAAAGGCCTAAAGCATGGAGGCCCGCGGGCTGAGCAGGAGCGCTCCCCTCAAGGATGCTGCAGCGCCGGCGCTGGGTCTTCTGAGCAGCGACGTCCCCGACGTTCCAGGTGGAGCAGCACAGGTTCCGTGGGTCAGAAGCCCCTTTTTATCCTGTTTTTTGTCCCTTTGGATCGGTTTCTTTTTGGATCCCTCATTTGCATGAAGGTTTAAGGCGCTCGATTGGCCCGCGGCAGTTCAGTCCAGGCTGGCTCCTTTCCCTTGGGGGGCTGCACTTTACTTAGGTGTAATACGGTACGTGGAGTACCGTATTTCTTCTAACTACCCTTCAAACCCCTTTTACCATAACCAAACCAACAGTACACGCTCAGCAGCGATCAACTATTTTACAATAGTTTCTAACCTAGTTTAACAATTCCCCCTCTAACGATTTGATCCGTCTTCTGGCCTGCATCAACCTTTTAAAGTCCAATTTCTAATTTTCTCAGTTTCTCATACTGTTCAAGCATATCTCTGGCATTCTGATCACTCTGTTCTTTTATTAGCATTACTTTTTTTGCCATTTTTCCCTTCTACATTACCTTGCAGCATGATGCTGCCTTGGCCAATGCTGGGTACTATCAGGACTAGACATGGAATTGCACATGGTCGAAATATTACACTTACTAGTGCATGCACTACAAAGAAGACCAATTTCTTCCACCATTTACCGTTCCAGGTGAACAAGTTGTCCCACCAATCGGGGTCTCCAAAAAGGGGGTCCATTTTTGTGTTACAGCATAGGTTAGTTTCCTAATATTTTGAGTAATGTTTTTAATTACATGACTGTGGTCATTGATCTCTAGGCAGCATTCTGAAATGTTAAATTTCCCACAGATCCCTCCTTCCTCTGCGAGGAGGTAGTCCACTGCCAATCGAATTTGGTAAATTACTGATCATGTTTGTGGTTGCTGCTGGCTCAAGAGATCAATGGTCAGAGTTGTTTGATTGGACATTATTTCAAGTTCTGCTTGTAAACGGATGATTCGATTGAGCATGTATACTGGGCTTCTGTACCCCCAGGATCCACCTTGGGCCCAGGTAGCCGGCCCATAAGTATCGATAATCTTTTGTGGGGTCCAAATTTCATTGTTCCAATTTTGGGTTCCGCCAAATAAACTCCTTTTCTTTCTGGCCAGATCATCCTATACTGGGAGTCCCAAGTTTGATTTCACATCCTTAAGCAGTAAGAAAAAGGATGGTTTTACTGCTCCAATTGTGCAACTCCCGGTCCACCCTCCCGGTAACTTCACATATGCCGTGTTACCACAGATCCAAAAAAAAACTTTTAGGTGCATCCCAGAAATTAGAATCTTGATTTGTTGTATGTTTCCAATATTTGGATAGGGTTTCTATTGCCCAGAATGGGTTAATATAATCTCCTAAGCATTCAAACAGTTTTTCCCTGTATGCACATCTACTTTCAGTTTTTTCTATTGACCAATATGAATGGGGGGTTTCTGGGATCCACCTGGGGTGTGTGTGTCATTTGCTGCTAGATATCTTTCACATGGTGTTTCTCCTGCTTCTATAGTATACATTTTCCCTTTTCTTGATAAACACTCTTCCCCTATTATTGTGGATTTGAGCTTCCACTCTCCTTCCCTTCTTTTGGGTACTACCATATTTTTTTTCATGTAATCCATTTTAAAATGTTTAGGGGACCCAAACTGTTACCATCCCATGGACAAATTTTAAGTGTGTCCCCTTGCACACCCAACAATCAGTCAAATTCAATTGTTTTGTAATCTTTTCCACCATATAGATAAATAGATTCTTACCATTTATTTGTCCCTCCCTATCCCTTTGTCCTTTCAATTGCACTTCTTTCTCCTTGAATGTATCCTCTAAGTTGGTTTTACTTTCTTGTTCAAAACATACCCATCTTTCTTTCATGGGGCACTCTCCTGAGATCCTCTGACTTGGGTTTGCAATAGTTTTAGCCAGCCAATATATTTCATTATCCTCTTTACAGGCTGTTAACTGGGAGTGGTCGATACATTTGGGATTCATGTTGGTGTGCACTCTGATGAATGCACTTACTGTATCTCCTCTACACAAGGGATAGTAACACTTCTCACAAGTGTTTCCTCCACTTCCTCCGAAGTGGATGAGTAGCAGCATTGCTACCAGTGGGAGTCTGGTACGGGCTGGCCTCCTCACCTCTCGATCCACAGGGCTTTTCTCGGTGCCCTGAGAGTCTTTCCCAGAGGTAGTTCCTGATCCAGTCTTGCCTCCCACCTCTGGTTTTCCCTCCTTCTGGAGACATTCTGCCCTGACCCTTATCTCACCAACTCCCTTCCCTCAATTTGGTCCCAATGAGGGTTGCAAGGGGAGTGCTCTATGGAGCAGTACTGGAAACTGAGATGTTATTCTGATTGTCAATTCTTAGCTAAACAAAACTTAAATTTATCCTATAACAAACATTAGCAAACTTTAAGGATATACAGATAACAATGTAGAGGTTTCCTGTGGGGGGGTTGTGTTCAGGGTTGCACTTCTTTTGGTGTTTTCCTCAGGACCAGTTTCAAGTCTTTATCGTCTCTGCTGGCTATAGTCCATTCGCTTGCCTCAGCTGGGGGTTGTACTGGACCCTTCACTCGACTTGCATGAGTCCAGCCCTGCTCCTTTGTTCTCACTGTGGTGTTTGCTGCAAGCAGTGCCTGGAAGGGGCCTTCAAAGCGAGCAGTTAGTGGAGGGTTTTTCCATGATTTCATCAACACCCAGTCTCCTGGGTTAGTACCATGTATTTTACAGTCCAGTGGGGAAGTTTGGGGAAGGTAACCCTTTTTCCTTAGTTCTTCCAGGGTTGTTGTTACTGTTTCTATATATTTTTGCATGGTCATCCCCCCCTCTTGATGTTCCCCAGTACTGTATGGGGTAAGCAAGAAAGGCAGCCCAAACAACATTTCACAAGGAGAGACCCCTAGATCTGTTCTGGGTCTCGTTCTTATTCGTCATAGGGCTAGTGGTAAACATTTGACCCAATTCCATTTGGTTTCTAAGACCAATTTTGTTAAAATATTCTTTAAGGTTTGATTTACCCTCTCGACCCTCCCAGAACTCTGAGGGTGCCAAGGGGTGTGTAACTCCCACTTCATTCCCAGGGCCCCGAGGACTTGTTGCAGAACACTGGATGTAGAGTGGGGGCCACGGTCTGAATCAATAAAATTTACGAGCCCGTATCTTGGAATAATTTCTTCTAAGAGAACTTTTGTCACAGTTTGGGCTGTCTCCCTTCTCGTGGGGAATGCCTCAAACCAGTGGGTTAGATGGTGAATCTCCTCTGGGGAGAAGAGGATGTTCCTAATAGGATGCAGCTCTTCCCAGGTGTGTGTATTGGGACCCAGGAACTGATCTGTTTGCTGTGCGGTGCCAGTTGGATCTTCTGTTAAACCAACTAGCTCTTTCTTATATATTCTTGCTTCAGAAGCTGTCAGGGGTACATTTATAACACCTATTCCTCCTACCCCACACCTAGTGGAACTTCCCTCAGGGGAAGCAGCCTGTCAGGATTTACCTCTGTCCTTACACCACTTTTTGATCTGGTATTACAGTAAGGGCCAGCATCTGAAGGCTTATTTGACTGGCTCACAAATTCTTTGTTATCACGTTGGGACGGCTCAGTTGTTAGGTTGGAGGATATATCCAGAGGTTTTTTCTCAGGGAAAGGTGTTGTATTCTGACTTACAGGTGAAGCAAGTTGTATGTTAGTGGGGGTAGGAGGCAACGGGGAAAAAGCACCAAGGGGTGGATATATATGGGGGAGTGGGGTTGTTGGAGGGGGTAAAAATGGCATGGAGATTCCCTGAGGAGATAGAGAAGGGGCAAGGATCATTGGAGGGGGTAAAGGTAGGTTTTGAGAAGCAGGAGGCTGGGTGTTAAATGGGGGGGTGGCTTCATAGTGTGAAAAAAGCCAATCCCTTGGGGTTTTTTTTAGTTTTAAAAGTTTATTAGTAATAAAATTGTTATAAAAATAGCAATAAAATTTGAGTAATAAAAATTTGGACAATGAGGATTAGGACAATTACAAGACAATAAAAAGTAAAGAATTATGGGTGTCCGGATGTTTTTGGGCACTAAGCTGCCAAAAACATGCCTTGTGAACAAAGGAATAACCCTTAACAGCAACAGCCTGTTGCATATTCATACATCTCATACATGATGCATAAATTCCTTGCAAATTAAGAATTTTTCTGGTTGTTGTCAACTTCTTCCCCTTAATCCTAGTGGTTCCATAAAGATGGAGAGAAGGTGGAAGAATGTTTGTCTTTTCTGATAAGGAGGCAGTAACTCTTTATGTGTCTTGTCGCTCTTATTTCTGTGCGAAGTTTCTTGATTATCTTATCCCTTTTCTTGAGCTAGTAAAAATATCTGACATTGCAGAGTTTCTATTTTAACATTTTGTTATAACCTAGAACTACATTTAACACACTACTTAAGAGAATTAATACAGCATAACTTTCTATCACTGCACATATAATATTTGTTTTAATATTTGTGACAAAAGCCAATCATAAAATATGCATTTTTCACACCTTGCCCTCACTGCCCTTTTGTCACACACACACACACACACACACACACACACACACACACACAGAGACAGTTCTCGGTTAATTTCTGATTTGATTGCCTGGATTTTCTTTGGTTTTGTTGTTGCTTTGTTTTCTTGGTCTGCCTGAAGTGTCCAGTCAGGAGCAGAGTGACTCTTGCCAAGGAATTTTGTGGTGCTGTCACTTAATATTAAATCGGTTTTAGCTGATCCCTTGCTGGGGATTTTTTCAGCGCTCTCAAGCCCTCGTTGGTAACAGGGTGAAGGAGCCCTGGCCCAGGCTCTGGCCCTGGGGGACACGGGGACGCTGCCGGGGGATCCCTGTCCCCCTGTCCCACCCCCCACAGCCCCAGCCCCCGTCCCCGTGTCAGGCTCTGGGGTCGATCTCGTGGAACATCCTCTGGGGGAGGCTGCGGCGCCGGGGGCAGGGGGACCCGGGGGGACAGGGGACCCCTCTGTGCACGAGCAGCGTTGGACTTCTCTGGGGGAACTGTGAGGGGGGGCTGGGGTGGAGTGACCTCCCCAGTGACCTCACACAGCCCCGGTGATGTCACACACCCCTGTGATGTCACACAGCTGCACTGTGATGTCACAGCCTGCTCTTTGAGGTCCCAGTCTGCTCTGTGATGTCACAAAATCTGCCCTGAGATGTCACAGCCCAGCCTGTGATGTCACAGCCAGCTCAATGATGGCACAGCTCTACCTTTGTGATGTTATGCAGCCTCGCTGTGATGTCACAGCCTGCTCTGTGATTTCTCAGTCAGCTCTGTGATGTCACAACCCACTCTGTATTGTCTCAGCCTTCTCTGTGACATCACACAGCTGCTCTGTGATGTCACAGAGCCCTTTCCTATGATGGCAGAGTCTTCTCTGCGGCCTCACAGCCCATTCTGTGATGTCACACAACCAGCCTGTAATGTCACAGCCGACTTTGTGACATCACAATCTCCTCTGTGATGTCACAGCCTGCTCTGTGATGGCAGAACTCACTTAGCATGTCACACAGCACCTCTGTGGGCTCACAGACCCACCCTGTGATGTCACAACACCTTCAGTGATGGAACACAGCCACCCTATAACGTCACAGCACACTCTTTGACCTCACAGCTCGCTCTGCTCTGTGATGTCATACAGGCATGCTCTGATGTCACAGCCTGCTCTGTGATGTCACACAATAAACCAGTGATGTCACAGCCTACTATATGATGTCACAACCTGATCTGTGACAAAATCACAGAATCACAGAATTGCTGGGTTGGAAGAGTCCTTTTAGGTCATCAAGTCCAACCCATGCCCTAACACCACCGCAGCTAAACCATGGCACTGAGTGCCACATCCAGTCTTTTTTTAAACACATCCCATGGTGGTGACTCCACCACCTTCCTGGACAGACAGTTCCAGTAATTTATTACCCTTTCCATAAAAAACTTTGTTCCTAATATAAAACCTAAATTTCCCTTGGTGCAGCTTAAGACACTGTCCTCTGGTCCCGTCAGTTGCTGTGAGGAGAGGGACCGACCCCCACCTGACTGCAACCACCTTTCAGGGAGTGTGGAGAGTGATAAGGTCACCTCCGAGTCTTCTCCAGGATAAACAACTCCAGCTCCCTCAGTCATTCCTCACAGGACTTGTGTTCCAGACCCCTTGTAATAGATAAGAGAAGTCTCTTTGTTCATCATTAAACAGGAACTCAGGCAAAGGAAGAGGTTTTTTGTGAATAACAGGAAACCCGAGGATATGCTGACTCCTTAAGTTGATGGTACAACTAGGGTCGGGAGGTGTGTAACCATCTATGGAAAGATTGTTACAGGGTCATAAACCCCCAGTGAGGAAGAGGAGGAGAGCCTTCATCCAGACGACCACCAGAGAGCAGGCGGCGACCCCCTAGCAACTGGAGGCGCACGCGCAGAGTACTCCCGGAAAAGCCACACACGCGGAAGAAGGGGAGAATAAAGGACCGTGGGAAAAGGGAAGCGGTGTGAGCCTTGGCGGAGCACTGACTCCCCGGCTGCACCCAGCGCTGTTTGCTTGTCATTGCTTGCTGTAATCAATAAAATTCCTTTTATCAATCCCTAAAGGATCAGACAAATTATTTATTTTAACTTATAACACCCGTTCCCTGCTCTTGCTGCTGCCCCATCTTCAAAGCCTCTCCCTCGGGCTCTTCCTCCCGTGCAGAGCAGCTCTCCTGGACAGGGACGGCAGATGGCACAGCTGGGAAGCAAAGGGAGCACTGAGTCAGTATGGGGACGTTTTCCTTGGCAGCAGCTGCACTTCCATCAGGGAAGGGAAGATCTCAGAGCCTCCCCAGGAGGGTTAGAAAGAAAAAGCAGCCGAGCGGGCCAGGCTGCGGTGAGCGCAGCCGCGGCGGGACTGTCCCGCAGCCCCGGCAGCCCGGCACAGCCGGCACAGCTCCCGGGCCCTGCCGGCACAGCTGCCTTGCCCAAGGACAGCCCCTGTGCCGGCCGGGGCAGCTGCGCTGAGCAGCCCCAGCACGGGCAGGGCCCGCTGCTGCCCCGCCGGGCAGTGCCCACGGCCACAGCCCACGGCACCCTCAGCCCCACCCTGCCTCCCCGGCCCTGTGGCCTCACCCGGGCTCTCTCCAGCATGGCAGCAGCAGGTCCCCGTTCCCTGCTCTTGCTGCTGGCCTTCTGCTTCTCCCTGATGGCTCCCGTCAGTCTCCGTCTGTCCTCAAGGTCTCCACTGCAGCTGTGGCAAAAGCGGAGGCTCTACAATAGGTTCCAAGGCCTGGCAGAGCTGCAGTCCCAGAGCCCTCGGTGCTCCCTGCCGGCCCCCTCCATCCCCTCAGCCCCGCCATGCTCTCGGCAAACCCCCAGCCCCCTTCAGTTTCTTCAGCCCCTCACAGTCCTCTAAGCCCCTCAGTCCCTTCTGACCCATCCCGTCCCCCTAGACCCGCCACCCCTCGGCCTGTGCCACTTCCCTGTCACCTCAGTGCCACCATCGCCCTCAGCTGCCCCACAGCCCTCAGCCCCAGCAGCACCTCAGGGTCACCGTCCCTTCAGCGTCACCGCCCGCTCAGCCCCCTCAGTCTCACCGTCCTTCAGCAGCTCCTCAGGGGACAGTGCCTGGGGCCACCGGCAGCTCCCACCGCTCCAGGGACACCCGGGGCTGGAACTGCTGCTCCGCCCGGCCCGGCCGCCAGCTCGGACCCAGCACAGGGAGAGGGGACACAGGGGGCACGGGGGAAAAGCAAGAGGTGAGGGAGGAAGCAGAGCAGGGGAAGAGGTTAAAAAGAGGTCTACACCTATACAGATGTATAAAAAGAGGCCTACACCTATATGCATGTATAAATGTAACTACGGACATCTACAACTATAACTGCACATCTAAAAATGTAAATATATACACCTAAAACTAAAAATAAATTGACTAGACAAATCTCTGTCTATGTAGATAGATAAATGTAACTACATAAATCTATAAAGACAACTACATATATCAATAAATAGAACTATACACATCTATAAATATCACTAGAGACAGAGGAATTCTACCTGCCCAATGGTCACAGGCTCTTCCTCTGTCTCTTCTTGGCGCACAGGGCAGCCCTCCTGGACAAGTTGATCACATGGGATCTGGGAAGCAACGGGAACACTGAGACAATACTGGCCCTTGTGCAAGTGTCCCTTGAGCACCAATTGTCCTTCTATCAGGGACATTAAAAGACGGCCTGAAAGGCAGACTCTCACTTGGCAATTTCAAGCCTGCTCTATAAAGAACAGGGATCCTTCCAAGTTTTCAAAACGGAAGTGTGTAAAGTATTTAAGTATTCTAATAACGTCTCAGCACCCACAGTGCAAATGGCACCCACGAGAGCTTGAAACACAGACAGTCCCAGTGACAGAGAGACCACAGTCCTCACTGAAATGGCTGAAGGCTGCTGGGGGCTGAGGTATGAACCAGACTGGGACACCCAGCTTGGTGGCACAACTCCCACAAGGTCAGGTTTATTCCCTGCTCTCTTGCCACAGCAGAGGACTCAGTGCCCAAGCCTCTTGCGAAGCGTGGAGGGCAGGGCTCGGGCAGGTTGTGCATGTGCCTTTGAACTAAAGGCACCAGGAAGCACCAGCCCTGCAGACAAGAACTCAACTCTTCTCGTCTCCCTTCCTGCCAGAGGCAGGCTCAGAGCAGCCGTCTCACACCTCTCTAAACCAACGGGGGCTCTGTCCTTACCAGGCTCCTCAGGCTCTGGGGAACTGTTCTCGCAGCTCTCGGTGCCAGATGAAGTTTCCTCTGCTGCAGCCCCGTTCACAGGCTCCCCTCCTGAAGACTCAGGGGCAGCATTCATATTGCCCTTGAAAGAACAATAGAAAAAAAAGAAAACTAAAGATCATTCAGTATTTTGCTGGAATCGCATCAAGGATACGGTTACTCTCCTCCTCCATGTAACAGCGTTCAAAAGCTTTCAGCCCAGCCTCTTCCATTCCCCTCCAATGGGTTACCTGAGCAGAGGGAGACCTTTCAGGCAGGGATCTCCTGATCTCCCGGATCATTTCCTCTACGGCAAAGCCAAGATCCCCTGGTGGCAATTGCTCTTCACCAGGTGCATTCCAGGCTGAGCCGGAGGCCATCGATGCTGCACAACCTGCACTGCCAGGTGGAGCGCTGGGGGCTGAAGTGCCCGAGGTGGCTGCAAGAATCCAAAGACATTGGTCACACTCCACAACGTGGCTCTGGGACACTGATCTCTGTTGCTGCCTTGGATCAACCATCACAGGAAGCAGGCAGGAAAACCAGGCAGAGAATCTTTTGCCTTTCTAGGTGCCCCTTTCTAAATAAGCTTGAGAATTTTGGGCCGAGAATGACAGAGCCTTGTGGAAAAATACTCCAAACAGTCACTTTTCATGACCTTTTGGGGAAAAGCAAGGCTACAACTCTTTTCCTACCTCGCGGGTCGTAGGCTGGGGGCTGCTGCTCCCTGTGGAGCTGCTGGAAGCTGCAGGGCTGGATTCTGAGCACCTCCCGGTCGATCGGAGGCAGCTGCCCCCCGTAGAGCTGCTGGAAGCGGCTGCGAGGCCCCTCCCGCCCGAGCGGCAGCAGCGGCTCCCCGTAGAAACCGAAGAAGCCGCAGGGCGGGATCCGTAGCAGCTCCCGCTCGGCGGGCGGCGGCCGCTCCCCATAGAGCTCCTGGAAGCGGCTCGGCCCCTCCCGCCGGGCCGGCACCGGCCGGTCCCTGTGCAGCAGGTGGAAGCCGCAGGGCGGGCGCCGGGCGAGCAGCGGCCGCTGCCCGGGGGGCGGCTGGAAGCGGCCAGGCCGGGGGCTGCGCAGCTCCCGCCCGTCCGGCAGCGTCCGCTCCCTGTGCAGCAGCAGGAAGCCGCTGGGCGGGCGCCCGGGCGGCAGCGGCGGCCGCTCCCTGGAGAGCGGCTGGAAGCGACTGCGCCCGTCCCGCCCGTGCGGCAGCGGCCGCGCCCCGGGGAGCTGCTGGGAGCCGCGGGGCGGGCGCCTGCGGCCCTCCCGCCCCGCCGCCGGCCGCTGCCTGTTGGCCGCGCTCCGGCGCCTGATGCGGAGCAGGAGGTCGGGGCGGTCGCGGCGAAAGCAGGGGTTGCCGTAGTGGAGCCAAGCCCCGGCATCGCCCGGCACAGCGGAGCCAACCCGGCCCGGCACCCTGCGGAAGCCGTAGCGGTAGAGCTGGCGCACGAAGCTGCGGAACTGCGTGGCCCTGAAGGTGTGCGGGGCCGGGCCCCGGGCGTCGCCCGGGCTGAGCAGCTCCCGCTCGAAGAGGGAGCGGTGGATGAGCAGCCCCCGGGCCCGGCTGTCCCAGCGCACGGAGCGGACGCGGGGGCTGTTCGCCAGGCGCCACAGCTTGGCGGGGAAGGCGCTGGCTCTGAGCCCGGCGGGCAGCGGCAGCTCCGCCATGGCGCCGCTCGCCGGCTGTCGCCACAACGGCCCCGGCGCAACGGCCACGTGGGGATACCATAGGGACAGAGCCAACGCGGGGATTTGGAGCCTGGGGGTGCTGGCACCAAAGTCCTGCTCTTGAGAGGGGTGCAGGGACACAGGGGCTGTCAGAGGACATTGAGAGACAGGGGACATGAGGCCATAATGGGCCAAGCAAGATCCTGCCCAGCATGGCAGCAAAGACATTTCCTCCCCGTGGCCTTGGCACTCCAGGGCACCCCAAAAAGGGCCGAGGAGTCCTATGTGTAACCAGGAGGGATGACTGACATCACTGTGGGTCCCAGCATTCCCCAGTCCCTTGCTGGCCGTTCAGTGCACACTGGGGCCGCTGGGCATGTGTGGAACATGGGGATGGGGTGCACAAAATTAAAGGGGGACCCCAAAGTTGAAGGAGTTGAAGCCAAAATCGCTGGGTGGAGACCCCCAAAACGGAGGTGTGAGATCCCAAAATGGAGGGAGGAACCCACAAAATTGGGGCAACGCCCCAAAAACCCACATGAAGCTGTTCTCTCCCTCCATTGTTTACCAGCAAGAGTTCCATCTACCAACTCTAATTTCAGCAAATAATTCCAAGTGTTTTAGCTGAAACTCATTCTGAGCAAACTTTGTAGAAGTGATCACAGAATCACAGAATGTTCTGTGTTGGAAGGGATCCACCGAGTCCAATTCTGAAGGGAATGGCTTGCTGGCAGGGTCAGCACCAAAGACACCCACCCCAGCATAAGGAAGAAGTGTCATTGACTGTAGGGCAAAGCAGCACAGAAGTACAAAAGGATAAGCTAAGCAATGCACCTGATTATTACTAGAAAATATTGCCTGTAGGGATTCAGAAAGATACATCACCAGTTACCCTCATACTTGACCATTGTCCCGACACACACGTCAGCTGGGGATGCCCTGTCACACCAAGGGATTGGAGAAGCACTCCCAGTAACTGGGAATTCCTATGTGGTTCGCCCACCCTCAGGCGAGGCTGCCAATTTTGCTGTGAGAGGGCCCAGATTTTATACTGTTGAATAAACAAGCTACCACAACTTCTAGTGCGGGAACATCTGGTTTCATCCTCCTCTTGGCCAGGGCTCAGGGAGGAACTAAGGGAGTTTGCTTTGAGCCTACACCTTCAAACAAAGCCAGATAGAGATGTGATAAATGAATATGATTTGTGCCAATAATTGTAACTATATCGATATTTTAGAAAATAACTGTTAAAAAGTAAGAGAGGAAAGTGATATGTAATTAGCATCACAAAACAGCTGTTTGCAGATGTTCATAAGATCCAGGATGGAGTATTGAGATATTTTAGCACAAACGGCCTTGGGAAGGACAAAGCTGGGAAAAACTCCAAGAGTGGAATTGACATTGAGACGAATGAAAGTCCAGGCAACTTCTTCTTAGGTAAGATTGGCCTTGAAGACAATTAAGCTGCCCATATGGCCCTGGGCGCACGGCTGGTGCCCCACAGGACATGGGTGCCACCCACGGTGGGGCACAAGGGGAAGGCTGAGGAAGCAGAGCGCAGAGACTGTGTGGGGGAAATAACAACAATTTATTTCTTTTTCTAAAAAGAAGGAGTTGAAGAGCCTTGCTAGTTCTACTGCAGGGGTGGGGAGAGTTCGAGGCCTTTCTCTTTAGGGACCGCCGGGGCCACCCAGGCAAGCAGTGCCTGCCTTGGGTGGGACCAGAGGGTCTGAGGCTGGTGCTCTGGACAGATGGATCAGAGGGACCTGCCTCATCCTGGGGCTAGTCCTGCTCTGGGGACACCGGCACAACTGGGGGATGGCTTTGACCCCTGCTGGGGGTGGCCTCCGTTGTGGCAGCTTCCTCTTCTTCCTCTGTGGGGACTTGAGGGCTGCTGGGTAGAGTCCAAGAGCTGGGTCTGGGGCTGTTAGGGCTGGAGGAGTTGGGGTTGTTTGGGCTGGAGAAGCTGGGGGAACTGTGGCTGTTGGGTCTGGAGAGGCTGGGGGGGCTGGAGAAGATGGAACTGGAGCTGCTGGAGCAGCTGCTGGCTGCTGGGCTGTCATCCTCATCTGCGGCAGCGTGGGAGTGCAGCAGACTCTGGGCCCCTGAGCTGCAGTGTCTCACAGTGATGTCGATGGTGCCCTGGACCAGTGGCACTGTGTGTTCCTCCAGGAAGCCCTGCAGACTGGATCATGACCTCCTGGTCTGGCCCACACACACAGAGAACATACAGGATGGCACTCTGTGCTCCTTGCCATCCACCACTGCTCCCTTTGGATGGCCTCCATCCTCTGGTTCAGCCAAGTCCGCACAGGGTCCAGAAGTTCCCGTCATCGACGGAAAAGTCCTGCCCAGACCTTGGGCAGGACACCGCCGACAGCTCTGGCTGGTGTCTCCTGAGGAGAAGAGGGATGGGCTGGCACAGGGCCATGGGGGTTGTTCTCGTCCTGGCTGCCGGGTGTGTCAGCTCTGCAGGTGCTGTGCCTGCAAACACATGGCTTGAGATGTGCAAAAGAATTCTGCAACTCTTGGCTGGACCAGGATGTCAGCAGTGCTGAACTTCAGCTTAGTCCAAAGCAAACACTTGACACCTCTGCTCATATCTGCTAGATTTTTTACATCGGGGTATCCAGAGAAAAGCAAACAGAGGAGTAAATATTTTCATTATTTATCAGCAATGTATCTCATTTTGTTGAACATTTCTTTTTCAGAATGTGTTATCTTCTTAAAATAAAAAAGACAAAAAACCCGAGAAAAATATGAAAGAGAAAAAAAAGAAACAAATGTGTAGTGAAATCTTCTTGAACTTTGGATTAAGAGGTAACTGATCTATTTAAAGGGAGAACTCATTTACTTTGTGCATGTTCTCATGCCTGGATCCATCTTAAGGACTGACGTCAGCATCCTTTTTTAAAAAACTTTGTGTTTTGTTTCCAATATTAAGATTTTTTTTAATTGCAGTTGAAGCAATAGGAGGATGAGAGATGGATTGTGCACGACTGTGTCTTGAGTGCAAAAATATTGCAGTTTGAAACTTGGACCTAAAGTATTGAAAATGAAACTTACAAATCCCAGTGCATTGTGTGACAGCAGCTTTTCCTATAGGATGTGCAGCATCACAAAGACTTCATCAGTGGGGTTGGGAGTGCTTGGAGCTTTGTCCTGTGCCACTCTGGGATGTCATGAACCAGGACTTCACCTGCCACCAGCCCAGGTCACCCTCTGCCACCACAGCTCCTTGGGCCTTGTGTCCCCAAAGCAGACACAAAGTGTTTCTGCTGCTCCCCCTTTGCACAAACCCACAGAGAGCTGGGATTTTTCCAAGGCTCGTGTCTCCATTGGGCCATATTCCCAAAGAACCAGCAGCACATCCTGATGAATACGGCGAGTTACGTGGATGGTTGTCAGCTCCACTTCCTGCCTAGAAATCCTGAAACTGCTTCTAAATGCTGCTCCTTCAGCTCCTGGACACCTTCTCACACAGAGCTGGGAAAAAAATCCCCTGGCCACTGGCTAAAAGGTGAGTTATGCCCAAGTTAGAGCACTGTGGGAAATCTCTGTCCCTCCCTGACGTTTTAATGTATCTGTACATGGGGGTGTGCATGGATGCGTCTTGTATACAAAGGAAGGAGCGTGCAAGCAACGGGACTGACACTTTCAGGGCCCATGCTATTCCATACCCATGGGCACAGAGACATTATGGAAACCCTGGCACACTCAGAGCCTTCTGTCCATGGGTACAGAGACATCCAAGAGCCCCTGGCACACACAGAGCCTTCTGTCCATGGATACAGAGACATCCAAGAGCCCCTGGCACACTCAGAGTCTTCTGTCCATGGGTACAGAGGCATCCAAGAGCCCCTGGCACACTCAGAGCCTTCTGTCCATGGGTACAGAGACATCCAAGAGCCCCTGGCACACACAGAGCCTTCTGTCCAGGGGTACAGAGACATCCAAGAGCCCCTGGCACACACAGGCCTGGCACACACAGGCCTGGCAGCACAGGTGGCTTTCCCCACAGGCTGCAGGAGATGAGAACACAACATTTGCCAACACTGACTGCAAGCCACAGCTCTGGGTGCTCCCCGTGAACCTCAGTTCTGGGACCACTGTCTGCCCAAGCTTCAGGGGCTGCAGTGGGAGCCCGGCTGGGCTCTGCCCTGGGGCCATCCTGCAGGGACAGCTGCAAACAGCGAGCATTCCCTTGCCACAAACAGCCAAGCCAGGGCTGCAGGGCAGCTGCTCCAGCCCGGACTGCACTGCTGAGTGCTGTGCTCTGGGGCTGGGGCTCCCCGCACAGGGGACTGGACTGGTGTGCCACAGGAGACAGAGAAGCTGCAGCTTCAGCCTAACTGAGGTGGGTGCGTGGGCTGGGAAGAGTGGGGAGGCTCAAGGGGATTCACAGAGCTCATCCTGCTGCAAGGACGAGGAAAAGGGAGTGGGAACTCAGCAGTGAGGAGAGCTGAGGGCTGGAGAGCAGCTCTGAATGACACTAAAATCCCACTGCACCTCTGAGACATTGCTGCTCCTCAGCCAGTGACAGGATGAGTCCCTAAGCCTGGGGCTCAGCCTTCCTTGTGGCGAGGGGCATCAAGGAAGGCAACAGTGTGATGGAGACTGCCATGGGCTGGGAACTCACTGGGGGAAAAGAGGGAGCAGTTGGGAAGTAAAAGGCAGGTGGGGGAGAGAACAGTTCAGAGAAGGGCCGAGATACAGCTTGAGCAAGCTACAAAATGTCATTTGGGGTCATCCCAGATTGATTTCATTTCAGAAGCTATTGAACAAGTTTATTTTGGGGTGGTGGCATGTTTTCCCTGGGAGGTGTACACTCTGCACACTTGAGCTGTGTTGCTGAAATGCTCCAGCAGGTCTGTGCTGCAGGTCACCCCATTTCTTCTTTGGCTGATTGCGGCCCGGTGCTGAGCTCCAGCAGAGCCCTGGCAGAGCCCAGAGCAGCCTCAGCACCCGCAGAGCCCGGCTGCAAGGAGAGAAACCAGAAAGCGCCCGTCAGCTGAAGGCTCCTGTCCCCTTGTCCCAGCCGCCCGCGGTGCCCAGGCCATGCTGGCCGTGCCCAGAGCTGTGCCCAGAGCTGCCCATCCCTGCTGCCTTTGGGAGCAGAGCAGGAGGGCAGGACATGTGCCCAGCCTGCAGCCGGCCACGGCACATCCAGCCCTCAGCAGCTGCCCAGAGCAGGATGCTCCTGTGCTCGCTGCCATCTCCCCAAAGCTCTGATCCCACCATGCCAAGCAGACGGGACCCACCTGACGCCATCCCCCGCTGGAAGAAAAGCTGGTCCCAAACCATGTCCTCAGCCTTCTCCAAGGGCACGGCCCATCCATGCCACAGCTGCTCCCAAGCACTTCCCCATCCAGACTGGACCCCAGCTAGAATGGTTCCTCTAGAAAAACAAACAACAAATTATTGAAAATAGATTACAGAGGGGAACAAGAAAAAAGGTCAAAAATCATATTACTGTCAGGGACTTGAGGAAGGCCCAACCCCAGCATGCCAGGGAAAAACCCACCCACAGGTGAGGGAAGCCCAGGCTTTCTCCCTTCCCCCCTGCACTGCCCCCCAAAATAACGGTGATCCCAAAGCAAACAGGGGCAATGGAGCAGCCCAAGCCCTTCCTTGCCAGCAGAGCAATGCAGCCCCTGCACAGATTCTGGAGTCCCACCTCTGCTCCCACCATGGGGGTTTGTTTGTGTCGGGCTGGCTGCCCCAGCCCCAGCCCCAGCCCGGGGCACGGTGGGTGCTGGGGGCTGTTGGCAGGGCCAGGAGCCCACTCCCATTTCATCACCACCCCAGCCCATCCCCCAGCCCTGCCAAAAGCAGCCTGGCAGCCGACTGAAGGATCAGCTGCATCTGCCCTAGCAAAGGGGGAACCTTTGGTTCCTGGCCAGGCTGTGCAATGCCCAAATCTGGGAGCATCCCCCTGCGTGTGGACTCACCTGCAAATTTCCTGTGGAGCCTGGCTTTGGAGAAGGTGCCAGAATCGAAGTCCATCATCCTCAGCTGCCGGTGGCCAGGTGGAGGAAGAGGTTGTCATCCTTGATGTCATCCTCGCTGTCCCCAGCAGCAGCAGCCCCACCTGGTACAGCTCCTCCAGGGGCTCCTTCTCCTTCCCTGGGGGTGAGCCCAGGCTGTCAGGGTTCTGCCCAGGGCCCCAGCTGTCAGGGAACCAGACAAGCAAAACCAGCTCAGATGGCAGCCACCAGTGCTGGGCAGAGCAGCTCAGCTCCAGCACAAGGGCTGCATGTTCCCATCTGATGACCCCTGGGCAGTGACACAGGCAGGACAAAATGTCTGGGTTCCTTTGCTTCTCATTGCCAAGGCATGTGTGGAGCTGCAACTTACCAGGGCCTTGCATCAAAGTGTGCCTGTGGCTCTCTCCCTTCTTCTAGGGCAGATGAATATCCTGCAGCCAGGGATCACAGAACAGCTCTTCTAACGAGGGCCTGTCCGAGTCCAGCATGGATAAACACCGCCTGATCACATCTTGGCACTCTGGGCAGAGAAACCAGAACCCGCCGGTCAGCTGGAGAAGGCTCCTTTTGGCTTTGCCCCACTATTCCCGTGCCCAGGCCATGCTGGATGTGCTCAGAGCTGGGCCTAAACTTCCCCATCAATTCCCTGTTTTGGAGGAGAGCAGGAGAGCGGGACATGTGCCACCTCCTCAGCAGCTGCCAGAGCGGGATGCTCACGAGCTGCTGCTGTCTCCCAGCACTGGCATTGCCCCCGTGGCCAGAGATGAGGATCCACCTTGAGAGAGCCGTTGTGGCAGTGAGAGCTGATGGTCCCAGCTGATGTTCTGGCTCCTCCTGAAAGGGTGCTCCCCGCAGACCATCTGGTGCAGCAGGATGCCCAGGGACCAGATGGTAGCTGGCTTGCCGTAGTACCAGCCAAACTGGGTCCATTCTGGGGGGCTGTATGACCGTGTTCCTATGGAATACAGATGGGGTTCATCAGGGGGATGCTGCTGCTCCCAGAGCCTGGCCCCAGCATCCCTGGGCGTGTGGGGGCTGCCCCAGTGGCACACGGGGTGACCCGCTGCCCTCTCGCCAGCACCTGGGACTTGTGTACAGACTCGGGGTTGGAAAAGAAGCCACTGGGGTTGGAAGAGGGCAGCAGAAGTCCTGGCAAGGCCCGACAATGAGGAGGAAAAACCCACCCAGTGCTTGGGAAAACCATGCCTTCATCTTCCCTGCCTGCATTGCCCCAAAAACATTATGAATCCAAAACAAACCAGGTGAGTGGAGCAGTCCAAGCCCTTTGTCACCTGCACACCAAACCGGCTGGGACACAGCTTACGGCCCCCCTCTCTGCTACCCCCACGCACCCCCGGTGCGCTGGTGCCGTCGGGCTGCGGGAGGAACGCAATTCCGTCAGTGGGGCTGATGCTGTGCCAGGGGTCGGGAACCCCTCACCCAGCACGGGATGCTCTGCGCCCTGCGCTGGCCCCACGCCCGCTCTCCCTCGAGGTGTCCTGGTGGCTTCCACCCTGCCGGGCCTCGGCTCATCCCCGCCGGCACGGCCCGGCTTCTGCCGCTGGCCCCACTCACTCACCAGCTCGCCCCAGTGCCGGACGCGGTTCCTTGGCACCCTTTTGATGGCCACCTGCAAGCCAAGAGCAGCAGCGGGCTTAGTTTGCCACCCGCCCTGCGCAGCCCCAGCCCCAGCCGCAGACCCAGCCCCATCCTCCTCCTC
This sequence comes from Anomalospiza imberbis, assembly GCF_031753505.1. Classification (NCBI taxonomy): domain Eukaryota; kingdom Metazoa; phylum Chordata; class Aves; order Passeriformes; family Viduidae; genus Anomalospiza; species Anomalospiza imberbis. Next base: position 937,262 of record NC_089719.1, on the reverse strand, counting down.
CTCCTTCTTCCCCTCCTCCTCACCCTCCCTCTACTCCTCCCCCTCCTTCCCCTCCTCCTCCTCCTCCACCCCCTCCTCCTCCGCCCGCCGCCGGCCCCGCCGCTCACCGGGGCGCCGTCCGAGAGCCGCGTGGCCGCGAAGACGCTGCCGAAGCCGCCGCTGCCCAGCAGCGAACCCAGCCGGTACCGCTCCTTCAGGCCCTGCTGCGCCTTCCCTGCGGGCGGGACGCGGCTGTCAGCGCTCGGCCCGGGGCCAGGAGCGGCCCCCGAGCACCCCCCGACCGCCCCGGGCCGGCCCTCCCCAGGCGTTCGCTCCCGGCAACGGGACAGCGGCGGCTCGGGGGCGGCGGCCGCGCTGCCGAGCGGCGGAGCTCGGGCCGGGGAAGCCGCAGCGGAGGCGGCGGCAGCGGCCGCGCCGCGTGTGTCCTCCGCGGGGCCCGGGAGGAGCCGGGGCCGGGGCCGGGACTGGAGCCCACGTCGGGGCCGGGGGCGGGCTCGGGCCAGGCGGAGCCAGAGGGAGGCGATGCCGGCCCAGCCCCAGGCACTGATGCCCGCCCAGCAGCGCCACCGCCAGCACGGCCAGAGCCGGGCGGAGGCGAGACCCCGGCGGGACGGCCGGGGGCGGGGACGGGAACCGGGGCGGGGACGGGGGCGGGGCAGCCCCGCCCGGGGCCGGGGGCGGGCCGGGGGCATGGCCCAGCCCGGCAGGGGAGAGGGAGACTGGAAGAGGAGGGGGCACAGGGAAAGAGAGGGCGGGAGAGGGTGTGGGACAGCGGGAGAGGGAGAGGAGAAGCAATAGAAAGTAAATAAAGTCGCTTCTTTCACTGCTGCTGCCGCCGCTGCTGCTGCCGCCGCTGCAACTGAAGCTCCGGGGCCGTTTGTCCCCGTGTCTGTTTGTCCGTTGCCCGCTCGCCCCTGCGCCCAGCCCCCCGCTCCCCGGGGGCAGCCCCTGAGCCTGTCCAAACACGGGAATTTTGCCCTGTTCAGCCCAGATCCAGACTCTGGACTCCTGCACGAGGTAAGAAGTATCTCAGAGGTCCCCGCTGAGGATACAACCCTATCGGGGCACATTCCCTGGCTGGAGGATTCCCTGGTCCTGGTCCTGCACTTATGGCTCCAGCGTTGCTTTCCAGTGAATACTGGAAGGCAAACTGCGTGGCTCATGGTACTTTAGAGTGTCTAGAACTCGCTAAGTCACTGATCTTAGAGGTGAGATACATTTGGAATTAATGGGATGGAGAAGTAGTGCAAGATGGAAAAAGGCAGCAGAGAAATAAATAGAGGAAAACATCTTGGACTGTTTCTTTCAATTTTCATTTCACTTCTGGAAAGCTGTTTCAGTTTTCCAGGAATCTTCTCCACAGTCCTGTTTGCTCTTTTCAAGAACCTTTCCTGGAGAACCAGGTTGAGCTCCTGTCACAAGATGTGCCACCACCTGCAGCTTCTCTTGGCTTTCCACACCATGTGTGCAGCAGGAGTCTTGCAGCCAAGCAGGACCAAGGTTTGGAGAACTTGACAGCTTGTCCTTTCTTTTCCTGGCGAGCTGGGGAGTTGTGCCATTGGTGAGGTTTTCATTGTGACTGTTCCAGCCTTGGGAAACAGGAGGTGGAACCAGGACTTGTTAGGGAATACAAGCCTGACTGAATGCAGAGAAGGAATCTCCAGAGCCCGCAGCCAGAAATGGAGAGTTGTGTGATAATCATTCCCACATCTCCATGGACACCTGGAAAGTGATCTAGAACATGAAAATGGGACAGAGGGAGTTTGTTTCTGTGTTCAGTTTGGGTGATTCTACATCTCCAGTGCTGGTATAAATCAAGAGCACAGTCAGTTCATGATAAGCACCAGAACAGGCTGGACCTCTGAGAGTAGGTGATGGAAAGAATTTGAAAAGGAGAAATGCAGGGAATGACTTGGTGGACTTTGTCTGGAAGAAGGGTATTTTTTTTAAATTATTTCTAGTCCATTGCTTCTGCTTTTGTCCTTCTTACAAGGCCATTTGCATCCCAGATTCCTCATGAAATGAGATCCCTGAGCTTCTGGAACTGCCTGAAAGATGCCCTGTTCTTGCAGGGACACTCAGGCTGAAACAGGAAGCAATTTTGAAGCAATTGTATTAAACAAAAACCAGTTCTTAAGCAGAGATTGATGTCACTGCCCCCGACCAACCACCATGGGCAAATCTCTGGCTCAGCCTGGAGCAGTGACCTTGAGGGGGTGTCCCCACTGCAGGGAGGAATCTCCACAGCCCCCAAGAAGGGAAATGTCAGGAGACGCTGCCATTAAAATTTGGATGGGGCTTTTCTAGTCTGAAGTGCTGCCCTGTCAGTCAGATGTGCCCAGGCTGGGCCAGCTCAGCAGCTCTGCAGGAGCTCTCAGTGGTGTCACTTGGTTGTTCCTTTCTCTGGGGATTTTTCCAGCCCTGCCACAGCTTCAGCTCCCTCTGAGGATGTGGAACCTTGGGATGGAGGAGTCAGGCTGGTTTCAGCATTATTCACCCCAACAGCAGCGTGACCCCCTCCTTCATTTCCCACTGGGGCTTTGCAAACAGGGCCTTGCGGGAGTGGTTTGAGCCCATTGCGGGCAGAGCCTCCTGCTCCAGCAGGAACTGCCTTTCCTGTGCCAGGAGCAGGGCAGGTCCCGCTGCAGGAAAAGCCCCAGGCCAGCCCCAGCACAGGGAAGGCCTCGGGCGCAAGGGCAGAGTGCCGTGCTGGGAGCTGTGCCAGGGAGAGCCTGAGGCACCAAAGGCGCCTTGGCAGCAGCAGCTGCTTGCAGGGCATGGCCAGAAGCCTCCCTTGGCAAGCCGGCCTGGTGGCCAGCACTGCAGAGCTGCTGCCTCAGGGCTCATTTCTGGCTGGGCTCTGCCCCAGCCCACAGAGTGTGACCTCAGCCCTGACTCTGCCACGGCCCTTGTGCCTGAGCCCTGCAAAGCCCAAAGGTCACCTGTGCCCCCCTGGCTGTGCCAGCCCCTGGGGCAGGGGGAGGAAAGGCAGAGAAGGGGCTGGGTTTGGCTGTGGGATGTGGGGTCCAGCAGAGACCATGAGGAGTCAAGGCAGTGGACGGAGTGCACTGAGCAGCCCCTTCTGCCCATGCAGTCCTGGAATGGTTTGGATGGGAAGAGCTCTGCAGTGCTCATCTCATCCAAACCCCGCCATGAGCAGGGACATCTTTCACCAGATCAGGTTGTTCAGAGCCCTGTCCCAGCTGGACTTGAATGTTTCCAGGGATGGGGCACTGACCACCTCCCTGGGAACCTGTCCTGGTGTATCACCACCCTCATCATCCAAAATTTCCTCCTTATCTGTTCTTATCTGAACCTCCCTTCCTTTAGTTTAAAACCACCCCCCTTTGTCCCGTTGTGCCAGGCCCTACTAAAACCTTTGTCCACCCTTGTATTCCCAATGAGCCGGGTTTCCATGGCAACTGCCAGGACAGGTGACCCAGGTGTCACCCCCAGTGAGGGCTGCCATGGACACAGTGCCCAGCACTGCCCCTTTCTGTGGGGCTGACCTGGCCTTTGGCCCTGGCCCTGGCGTTTGCTGCTGGTTCTGCGGCGCCTGACCGGCCAGCGCGGCACAGGGCAGGTGGCCGTGGCACAAGCCCCCAGCAAGGGATCCCCTCTGGCTCTGGGCAGTGACAGCAGCCCTGAGCAAGGGGCCAGGGCAGGTTTCCATCGTGACCAACCATCACAAGGGCTCCAGGAGCAGAGTGACTCTTGCCAAGGAACTTTGTGGTGCTGTCGCTTAATATTAAATCTGGTTTTTGCTGATCCCTTGCTGGGGATTTTTTCAGCGCTCTCAAGCCCTCGTTGGTAACAGGGTGAAGGAGCCCTGGCCCAGGCTCTGGCGGAAACGGGGACGCTGCTGGGGGGTCCCTGTCCCCCTGTCCCACCCCCTATGGCCCCAGCCCCTGTCCCCGTGTCAGGCTCTGGGGTCGATCTCGTGGAACATCCTCTGGGGGAGGCTGCGGCGCCGGGGGGACCCGGGGGGACAGGGGACCCCTCTGTGCACGAGCAGCGTTGGACTTCTCTGGGGGAACTGTGAGGGGGGGCTGGGGTGGAGTGACCTCCGCAGTGACCTCACACAGCCCCTGTGATGTCACACAGCCCCTGTGATGTCACACAGCCCACTCTGAGATGTAACAGGCCACCTGACATTTCATACAGGTGTCCTGTGAGGTCACAGCCTGCTCTTTGAGGTCCCAGTCTGCTCTGTGATGTCACAAAATCTTCCCTGTGATGTCACAGCCACCTTTGTGATGTTATGCAGCCTCGCTGTGATGTCGCAGCCTGCTCTTTGATTTCAGTCAGCCCTGTGATGTCACAACCCACTCTGTATTGTCTCAGCCTTCTCTGTGACATCACACAGCTGCTCTGTGATGTCACAGAGCCCTTTTCTATGATGGCAGAGTCTTCTCTGTGGCCTCACAGCCCATTCTGTGATGTCACACAGCCAGCCTGTAATGTCACAGCTGACTTTGTGACATCACAACCTCCTCTATGATGTCACAGCCTGCTATGTGATGTCACAGACTGCTCTGTGATGGCAGAACTCACTTAACATGTCACACAGCACCTCTGTGGGCTCACAGACCCACCCTGTGATGTCACAACACCTTCAGTGATGGAACACAGCCACCCTATAATGTCACAGCACACTCTTTGACCTCACAGCTTGCTATGCTCTCTGATGTCATACAGGCATGCTCTGATGTCACAGCCTGCTCTGTGACGTCTCATAATAAACCAGTGATGTCACAGCCAACGATATGATGTTACAATCTGGTCTGTGATGTCACACAATCACAGAATTGCTGGGTTGGAAGAGACCTTCAATATCATACGGTCTGGCCCATGCCCTGACACCACCTCAGCTAAACCATGGCACTGAGTGCCACATCCAGTCTTTTTTTAAACACATCCCATGATGGTGACTCCACCACCTCCCTGGACAGACAATTCCAGTACTTTATCACCCTTTCCATAAAAAACTTTTTTCCAAATATCCAACCTAAATTTCCCTTGGTGCAGCTTAAGACACTGTCCTCTGGTCCTGTCAGTTGCTGTGAGGAGAGAGACCGACCCCCACCTGACTGCAACCACCTTTCAGGGAGTGTGGAGAGTGATAAGGTCACCTCTGAGTCTTCTCCAGGATAAACAACTCCAGCTCCCTCAGTCATTCCTCACAGGACTTGTGTTCCAGACCCCTTGTAACAGATAAGAGAAGTCTCTTTGTTCATCATTAAACAGGAACTCAGGCAAAGGAAGAGGTTTTTTGTGAATAACAGGAAACCCGAGGATATGCTGACTCCTTAAGTTGATTGTACAACGAGGGTCGGGAGGTGTGTAACCATCTATGGAAAGATTGTTACAGGGTCATAAACCCCCAGTGAGGAAGAGGAGGGGAGCCTTCATCCAGACGACCACCAGAGAGCAGGCGGCGACCCCCTAGCAACTGGAGGCGCACGCGCAGAGTACTCCCGGAAAAGCCACAAGGCACGCGGAAGAAGGGGGAGAATAAAGGACCGTGGGAAAAGGGAAGCGGTGTGAGCCTTGGCGGAGCACTGACTCCCTGGCTGCACCCAGCGCTGTTTGCTTGTCATTGCTTGCTGTAATCAATAAAATTCTTTTTATCAATCGCGAAAGGATCAGACTAATTATTTACTTTAACTTAGAACACCCGTTCCCTGCTCTTGCTGCTGCCACATCTTCAAAGCCTCTCCCTCGGGCTCTTCCTCCCGTGCAGAGCAGCTCTCCTGGACAGGGACGGCAGATGGCACAGCTGGGAAGCAAAGGGAGCACTGAGTCAGTATGGGGACGTTTTCCTTGGCAGCAGCTGCACTTCCATCAGGGAAGGGAAGATCTCAGAGCCTCCCCAGGAGGGTTAGAAAGAAAAAGCAGCCGAGCGGGCCAGGCTGTGGTGAGCACAGCCGCGGCGGGACTGTCCCGCAGCCCCGGCAGCCCGGCACAGCCGGCACAGCTCCCGGGCCCTGCCGGCACAGCTGCCTTGCCCAAGGACAGCCCCTGTGCCGGCCGGGGCAGCTGCGCTGAGCAGCCCCAGCACGGGCAGGGCCCGCTGCTGCCCCGCCGGGCAGTGCCCACGGCCACAGCCCACGCCACCCTCAGCCCCACCCTGCCTCCCCGGCCCTGGGGCCTCACCCGGGCTCTCTCCAGCGTGGCAGCAGCAGGTCCCCGTTCCCTGCTCTTGCTGCTGGCCTTCAGCTTCTTCCTGCTGGCTCCCGTCAGTCTCCGGCTGTCCTCAAGGTCTCCACTGCAGCTGTGGCAAAAGCGGAGGCTCTGCAACTGGTTCCAAGGCCTGGCAGAGCTGCAGTCCCGGAGCCCTCGGTGCTCCCTGCCGGCCCCCTCCATCCCCTCAGCCCCGCCATGCTCTCGGCAAAGCCCCAGCCCCCTTCAGTTTCTTCAGCCCCTCACAGTCCTCTCAGCCCCTCAGTCCCTTCTGACCCATCCCGTCCCCCTAGACCCGCCACCCCTCGGCCTGTGCCACTTCCCTGTCACCTCAGTGCCACCATCGCCCTCGGCTGCCCCACAGCCCTCAGCCCCAGCAGCACCTCAGGGTCACCGTCCCTTCAGCGTCACCGCCCCCTCAGCCCCCTCAGTCTCACCGTCCTTCAGCAGCTCCTCAGGGGACAGTGCCTGGGGCCACCGGCAGCTCCCACCGCTCCAGGGACACCCGGGGCTGGAACTGCTGCTCCGCCCGGCCCGGCCGCCAGCTCGGACCCAGCACAGGGAGAGGGGACACAGGGGGCACGGGGGAAAAGCAAGAGGTGAGGGAGGAAGCAGAGCAGGAGAAGAGGTTAAAAAGAGGCCTACACCTATACAGATGTATAAAAAGAGGCCTACACCTATATGCATGTATAAATGTAACTACGGACATCTACAACTATAACTGCACATCTAAAAATGTAAATATATACACCTAAAACTAAAAATAAATTAACTAGACAAATCTCTGTCTTTGTAGATAGATAAATATAACTACATAAATCTATAAATACAACTACATATATCAATAAATATAGCTATACACATCTATAAATATAACTAGAGACAGAGGAATTCTACCTGCCCAATGGTCACAGGCTCTCCCTCTGTCTCTTCCTGGCACACAGGGCAGCCCTCCTGGACAAGTTGATCACACGGGATCTGGGAAGCAAAGGGAACACTGAGACAATCCTGGCCCTTGTTCAAGCGTCCCTTGAGCACCAATTGTCCTTCTATCAGGGACATTAAAAGATGGCCTGAAAGGCAGACTCTCACTTGGCAATTTGAAGCCTGCTCTTTAAAGAACAGGGATCCTTCCAAGTTTTCAAAACGGAAGTGTGTAAAGTATTTAAGTATTCTAATAAAGTCTCAGCACCCACAGTGCAAATGGCACCCACGAGAGCTTGAAACACAGACAGTCCCAGTGACAGAGAGACCACAGTCCTCACTGAAATGGCTGAAGGCTGCTGGGGGCTGAGGTATGAACCAGACTGGGACACCCAGCTTGGTGGCACAACTCCCACAAGGTCAGGTTTATTCCCTGCTCTCTTGCCACAGCAGAGGACTCAGTGCCCAAGCCTCTTGCGAAGCGTGGATGGCAGAGCTCGGGCAGGTTGTGCATGTGCCTTTGAACTAAAGGCACCAGGAAGCACCAACCCTGCAGACAAGAGCTCAACTCTTCTCGTCTCCCTTCCTGCCAGAGGCAGGCTCAGAGCAGCCGTCTCACACCTCTCTAAACCAACGGGGGCTCTGTCCTTACCAGGCTCCTCGGGCTCTGGGGAACTGTTCTCGCAGCTCTCGGTGCCAGATGAAGTTTCCTCTGCTGCAGCCCGGTTCACAGGCTCCCCTCCTGAAGACTCAGGGGCAACATTCATATTGCCCTTGAAAGAACAATAGAAAAAAAGAAAACTAAAGATCATTCAGTATTTTGCTGGAATCACATCAAGGATACAGTTACTCTCCTTCTCCATGTAACAGCGTTCAAAAGCTTTCAGCCCAGCCTCTTCCATTCCCCTCCAATGGGTTACCTGAGCAGAGGGAGACCTTTCAGGCAGGGATCTCCTGATCTCCCAGATCATTTGCTCGACGGCAAAGCCAAGATCCACTGGTGGCAATTGCTCTTCACCAGGTGCATTCCAGGCTGAGCCGGAGGCCGTCGATGCTGCACAACCTGCACTGCCAGGTGGAGCGCTGGGGGCTGAAGTGCCCGAGGTGGCTGCAAGAATCCAAAGACATTGGTCACACTCCACAATGTGGCTCTGGGACACAGATCTCTGTTGCTGCCTTGGATCAACCATCACAGGAAGCAGGCAGGAAAACCAGGCAGAGAATCTTTTGCCTTTCTAGGTGCCCCTTCTAAATAAGCTTGAGAATTGTGGGCCGAGAAGGACAGAGCCTTGTGGAAAAATACTTCAAACAGTCACTTTTCATGACCTTTTGGGGAAAAGCAAGGCTACAACTCTTTTCCTACCTTGCGGGTCGTAGGCTGGGGGTTGCTGCTCCCTGTGGAGCTGCTGGAAGCTGCAGGGCTGGATCCTGAGCACCTCCCGGTCGATGGGAGGCAGCTGCCCTCCGTAGAGCTGCTGGAAGCAGCTGCGAGGCCCCTCCCGCCCGAGCGGCAGCAGCGGCTCCCCGTAGAAACCGAAGAAGCCGCAGGGCGGGATCCGTAGCAGCTCCCGCTCGGCGGGCGGCGGCCGCTCCCCATAGAGCTCCTGGAAGCGGCTCGGCCCCTCCCGCCGGGCCGGCACCGGCCGGTCCCTGTGCAGCAGGTGGAAGCCGCAGGGCGGGCGCCGGGCGAGTTGCGGCCGCTGCCCGGGGGGCGGCTGGAAGCGGCCAGGCCGGGGGCTGCGCAGCTCCCGCCCGTGCGGCAGCGTCCGCTCCCTGTGCAGCAGCAGGAAGCCGCTGGGCGGGCGCCCGGGCGGCAGCGGCGGCCGCTCCCTGGAGAGCGGCTGGAAGCGACTGCACCCGTCCCGCCCGTGCGGCAGCGGCCGCGCCCCGGGGAGCTGCTGGGAGCCGCGGGGCGGGCGCCTGCGGCCCTCCCGCCCCGCCGCCGGCCGCTGCCTGTTGGCCGCGCTCCGGCGCCTGATGCGGAGCAGGAGGTCGGGGCGGTCGCGGCGAAAGCAGGGGTTGCCGTAGTGGAGCCAAGCCCCGGCATCGCCCGGCGCAGCTGAGCCAACCCCGCCCTGCACCCTGCGGAAGCCGTAGCGGTAGAGCTGGCGCACGAAGCTGCGGAACTGCGTGGCCCTGAAGGTGTGCGGGGCCGGGCCCTGGGCGTCGCCCGGGCTGAGCAGCTCCCGCTCGAAGAGGGAGCGGTGGATGAGCAGCCCCCGGGCCCGGCTGTCCCAGCGCACGGAGCGGACGCGGGGGCTGTTCGCCAGGCGCTACAGCTTGGCGGGGAAGGCGCTGGCTCTGAGCCCGGCGGGCAGCGGCAGCTCCGCCATGGCGCCGCTCGCCGGCTGTCGCCACAACGGCCCCGGCGCAACGGCCGCGGCTGCGCCGGCGGCGCGCGGCCTGAGGGGGGCGCTGCGCTCGGGCCCGCGCGCGCCCAGCCGCACTGGGCGGGGCCGTTCCTGGGCTGTTCTTGTCAGGTGCGGTTCAAAGGCTGCAGGCGCATTGAGGAAGACATTCTACCTATTTGCATCTCCAACCTTTGAAAAGCCCTTGTGTATGAAAAGCTCTGCATCAGCACCAAAAGCTGATCGCAGTGAGACCCAGACGAATTAGCCTCAAGAGCTGCTCTTTGTTCCCTGCTCAGGGCTTGTTCTCTGATTTTGTGTGTCTGCTCCTTCCAGTGCAGGAACACGGGGAAGAGAAATTAGGATGTAAAACAAAGAAGTGGGATCCACAGGCCTGCACCTTGGTAGGTATAATAGATCTGGGATGGCCCCACATTCCTGACAAACTTGATGGGCAAGGCACTGAGGTCACTTTTGTTGCCTTCCCTTCCCCTGCTTCCCCCCTTCAGATAATCAGTTTTCTAGAAAGAGCTTTTTCTTTGTGTAGCATCTGGTACCTCACAACCTCCAACATGACTTGTTTAGAACACGTGAATATTGCTCCTATCATCAAAACACTAGGAAAGAAGTATTTCAGGCCAATTTTGTAAGTATTTTTATCAAGGCTTTTATGTTCTTATCTCTACACAGGAGCCCAGAAACATGTTATAAAAAAAAATTAAAATATTAGTCATATCTTAAACAAAAATGCTTTGCTTCAAAGCTCCAAACACCAAATCCTTCAACAAAACAGACCTCATCTAAAAGCAAAAATATAAATGGAAAACTGTCAACCACCTAATAACTACTATTAAGCAAGTATTATTTCTGGTGGCTGTCTGAGGAGTTTCTCCCATGTCAAATGCAAAATACGGATTGCTCTGAATTAGTGCATCACCAACTGTGCCTTTTCCCAAAAGACTCAACTTACTACTGCCCAACAAAGCCATGCTATTTTCTCCTTCAGCCACTGCTCCAGCCTGATCCCCTGGGGACAAGAGATTGCTGTGGGTTTCTGTGGGAAGGGGAGTGGCACAGACACATCAGTGCCTGCAGACTGTGGCAGAGGGGAGGATCTGCTGTGACAGCAGGTGCACGGGAGACTGGAGAAGAGGTTTTTTCTTTCTTGTCTAAGACACTGAATTTAGAGAATGTTTTCATAAAGAATACTGTCACCGCTTTACTCTTTTTACCCCAATACTTACTAGTCCTGATAAATGTTAATTATTTCCATACATTCTGTTTCTCGGTGGTTTAATTAAAAGCACAGAGAAACTCAGTTCTTTCAGAAATGAGCTTGAAATAAGCTGTTACTTTAGAACAAACCCAAAATTTTCATTGTTTCTAAGTGTTAAAATTATGTCCACCTAGGGAAACTCAGTCACTTCCAAAATGAGCTTGAAATAAGCTTTTGTTTTAAAACAAAACCAAGACTTTTTTCTTGCTAAGGGAGAACAGGAGTTTCCCAAACTCCTCTGTGGAACTAATACAACTTGTTTGAAGTATCCATTTCCTGCCAGGAGCAGAGGGATGCCAACTTGGGCAGAGTTCACACAAAGCTTATTTCAGTAGAAAGGTGATACAAGAGTGACTGGGGACGGACAGAGGGGCTTTGCAGCTCTGCTGGGGCTGCAAAGTTCAGGCTGCTGTTCACAGCTGGGAAAGGAACTCCTGCTGCTGTAGCCAAGGTGTTTGAAGATGCAGACAGTTTATTCATGAGCCAGGTCCTGGTGCGATGAAGAAGCATCTGTACCCCAAAATCTACCAGCAGCATTACCACATCATTCCTTAGCCAACTTGCTGCCAGAACCTGTAACCCCGGGAGCAATTTCCAGGGAAAGGGGAGCGGGTTCTACTCTCATTCCTTCTAACAGCTCTTACACCATGGCAGGAGCTCTCAGCAGCCCAGGTTCCCCTTGGAAAGGCAGGATGCAGTGCTCCTTCTCACTTCTCAGGATTCCTCATCATTTACAAGGCTTTACTCATATATTCTGAATGTTTTCCCCAAGATAATGAATAGTGTAAGAGCCTGCGATGAACTCCTTTTACTTTGTATCTGGTATTTCCTGCAGGGAGGGGATGGAGGAAGGCAGGAGATTCCATGCTTCAAGGAAGGGACACCCATGAGACAAACCTCTGAGAGGTGCACCTTTCAGGCAAATTAAGTTTACTTAAACACTACATCCCAGGAAGAAATGTCACAAATCAACAAGTTCCCGTTTTGATTTTAGGAACAGGCTTCAAACCCTCCAAGCACAGGGAGCACCGAGACTCTAAGCCACACCACATCCCTGCCAAAATTCCCAGCAGCCATGACAAAATGGCTGCAGAAATAATGCAGCATCCTGGCCCTCCTGTTGTGTCAGGAATAAGCTACTGGGGATAGAGCCAAAGGGACAAAAGTTGTTCTAGCTGAGCATATCTTGAAAGGAGAGGAAGGAAGAGATCAAGTGTCTTTAGTTCCAAGGCACATGCACAACCTGCCCGAGCTCTGCCCTCCACGCTTCGCCAGAGGCTTGGACACTGAGTCCTCTGCTGTGGCAAGAGAGCAGGGAATAAACCTGACCTTGTGGGAGTTGTGCCACCAAGCTGGGTGTCCCAGTCTGGTTCATACCTCAGCCCCCAGCAGCCTTCAGCCATTTCAGTCAGGACTGTGGTCTCTCTATCACTGGGACTGTCTGTGTTTCAAGCTCTCGTGGGTGCCATTTGCACTGTGGGTGCTGAGACTTTATTAGAATACTTAAATACTTTACACACTTCCGTTTTGAAAACTTGGAAGGATCCCTGTTCTTTAAAGAGCAGGCTTGGAATTGCCAAGTGAGAGTCTGCCTTTCAGGCCATCTTTTAATGTCCCTGATAGAAGGACAATTGGTGCTCAAGGGGCGCTTGAACAAGGGCCAGTGTTGTCTCAGTGTTCCCTTTGCTTCCCAGATCCCATGTGATCAACTTGTCCAGGAGGGCTGCCCTGTGTGCCAGGAAGAGACAGAGGGAGAGCCTGTGACCACTGGGCAGGTAGAATTCCTCTGTCTCTAGTTATATTTATAGATGTGTATAGTTCTATTTATTGATATATGTAGTTGTCTTTATAGGTTTATGTAGTTATATTTATCTCTCTACATAGACAGAGACTTGTCCAGTTAATTTATTTTTAGTTTTAGGTGTATATATTTATATTTTTAGATGTGCAGTTATAGTTATAGATGTCCATAGTTGCATTTATACATGCGTATAGTTACATTTACATATATATAGTTATATTTGTAGAGAGGCATATTTGTATTGATATATGGGGGTTTAGTTACCTAGATTGATATCTGTATAGGTGTAGGCCTCTTTTTAACCTCTTCTCCTGCTCTGCTTCCTCCCTCACCTCTTGCTTTTCCCCCGTGCCCCCTGTGTCCCCTCTCCCTGTGCTGGGTCCGAGCTGGCGGCCGGGCCGGGCGGAGCAGCAGTTCCAGCCCCGGGTGTCCCTGGAGCGGTGGGAGCTGCCGGTGGCCCCAGGCACTGTCCCCTGAGGAGCTGCTGAAGGACGGTGAGACTGAGGGGGCTGAGGGGGCGGTGACGCTGAAGGGACGGTGACCCTGAGGTGCTGCTGGGGCTGAGGGCTGTGGGGCAGCCGAGGGCGATGGTGGCACTGAGGTGACAGGGAAGTGGCACAGGCCGAGAGGTGGCGGGTCTAGGGGGACGGGATGGGTCAGAAGGGACTGAGGGGCTGAGAGGACTGTGAGGGGCTGAAGAAACTGAAGGGGGCTGGGGGTTTTCCGAGAGCATGGCGGGGCTGAGGGGATGGAGGGGGCCGGCAGGGAGCACAGAGGGCTCCGGGACTGCAGCTGTGCCAGGCCTTGGAACCTATTGTAGAGCCTCCGCTTTTGCCACAGCTGCAGTGGAGACCTTGAGGACAGCCGGAGAGTGACGGGAGCCAGCAGGGAGAAGCTGAAGGCCAGCAGCAAGAGCAGGGAACGGGGACCTGCTGCTGCCACGCTGGAGAGAGCCCGGGTGAGGCCCCAGGGCCGGGGAGGCAGGGTGGGGCTGAGGGTGGCGTGGGCTGTGGCCGTGGGCACTGCCCGGCGGGGCAGCAGCGGGCCCTGCCCGTGCTGGGGCTGCTCAGCGCAGCTGCCCCGGCCGGCACAGGGGCTGTCCTTGGGCAAGGCAGCTGTGCCGGCAGGGCCCGGGAGCTGTGCCGGCTGTGCCGGGCTGCCGGGGCTGCGGGACAGTCCCGCCGCGGCTGCGCTCACCACAGCCTGGCCCGCTCGGCTGCTTTTTCTTTCTAACCCTCCTGGGGAGGCTCTGAGATCTTCCCTTCCCTGATGGAAGTGCAGCTGCTGCCAAGGAAAACGTCCCCATACTGACTCAGTGCTCCCTTTGCTTCCCAGCTGTGCCATCTGCCGTCCCTGTCCAGGAGAGCTGCTCTGCACGGGAGGAAGAGCCCGAGGGAGAGGCTTTGAAGATGGGGCAGCAGCAAGAGCAGGGAACGGGTGTTATAAGTTAAAGTAAATAATTTGTCTGATCCTTTAGGTATTGATAAAAAGAATTTTATTGATTACAGCAAGCAATGACAAGCAAACAGCGCTGGGTGCAGCCGGGGAGTCAGTGCTCCGCCAAGGCTCACACCGCTTCCCTTTTCCCACGGTCCTTTATTCTCCTCCTTCTTCCGCGTGCCTTGTGGCTTTTCCGGGAGTACTCTGCGCGTGCGCCTCCAGTTGCTAGGGGGTCGCCGCCTGCTCTCTGGTGGTCGTCTGGATGAAGGCTCTCCTCCTCTTCCTCACTGGGGGTTTATGACCCTGTAACAATCTTTCCATAGATGGTTACACACCTCCCGACCCTAGTTGTACAATCAACTTAAGGAGTCAGCATATCCTCGGGTTTCCTGTTATTCACAAAAAACCTCTTCCTTTGCCTGAGTTCCTGTTTAATGATGAACAAAGAGACTTCTCTTATCTATTACAAGGGGTCTGGAACACAAGTCCTGTGAGGAATGACTGAGGGAGCTGGAGTTGTTTATCTTGGAGGAGACTCAGAGGTGACCTTATCACTCTCTACACTCCCTGAATTGTGGTTGCAGTCAGGTGGGGGTCGGTCTCTTTCCTCACAGCAACTGACAGAACCAGGGGACACAGTCTTAAGCTGCACCAAGGGAAATTTAGGTTGGATATTAGGAAAAAAAGTTTTTTATGGAAAGGGTGATAAATTCCTGGAACTGTCTTTCCAGGGATGTGGTGGAGTCACCACCATGGGATGTGTTTAAAAAAAGACTGGATGTGGCACTCAGTGCCATGGTTTAGCTGAGGTGGTGTTAGGGCATGGGTTGGACTTGATGACCTTAAAGGTCTCTTCCAACCCAGCAATTCTGTGATTCTGTGATTGTGTGACATCACAGACCAGGTTGTGACATCATATAGTTGGCTGTGATATCCCTGGTTTATTAAGTGACATCACAGAGCAGCCTGTGACATCAGAGCATGCCTGTATGACATCACAGAGCAGAGCAAGCTGTGAGGTCAAAGAGTGTGCTGTGACATTATAGGGTGGCTGTGTTCCATCACTGAAGGTGTTGTGACATCACAGGGTGGGTCTGTTTGACCACGGAGGTGCTGTGTGACATGTTAAGTGAGTTCTGCCATCACAGAGCAGGCTGTGACATCACAGAGGATGTTGTGATGTCACAAAGTTGGCTGTGACATTACAGGCTGGCAGTGTGACATCACAGAACGGGCTGTGAGGCCACAGAGAAGACTCTGCCATCATAGAAAAGGGCTCTGTGACATCACAGAGCAGCTGTGTGATGTCACAGAGAAGGCTGAGACAATACAGAGTGGGTTGTGCCATCACAGAGCTGACTGAGAAATCACAGAGCAGGCTGTGACATCACAGCGAGGCTGCATAACATCACAAATGTAGAGCTGTGCCATCATAGAGCTGGCTGTGACATCACAGGCTGGGCTGTGACATCTCAGGGCAGATTTTGTGACATCACAGAGCAGACTGGGACCTCAAAGAGCAGGGTGTGACATCACAGGGCACCTGTATGAAATCACAGGTGACCTGTTACATCTCTGAGTGGGCTGTGTGACATCACAGGGGCTGTGTGAGGTCACTGGGGAGGTAACTCTGCCCCAGCCCCCCCTCACAGTTCCCCCAGAGAAGTCCAACGCTGCTCGTGCACTGCGGGGTCCCCTGTCCCCCCGGGTCCCCCCGCCCCCGGCGCCGCAGCCTCCCCCAGAGGATGTTCCACGAGATCAACCCCAGAGCCTGACACGGGGACGGGGGCTGTGGACAGCTGGGGTGGGACAGGGGGACAGGGACCCTCTGGCAGCGTCCCTCTGTCCCCCAGGGCCAGAACCTGGCCCAGGGCTCCTTCACCCTGTTACCAACGAGGTCTTGAGAGTGCTGAAAAAATCCCCAGCAAGGGATCAGCAAAAACCAGATTTAATATTAAGTGACAGCACCACAAAATTCCTTGGCAAGAGTCACTCTGCTCCTGACTGGACACTTCAGGTACAGAAAAGGAAACAAAGCTACAACAAACCCAAACAAAATCCAGGCACTGAAATCAGAAATAAACTGAGAACTGGGGCTTTCATTCATATGGAAAAGAACTGTCCTTCTCGTCCAGGTGCCCATGGCCAGAACTGGGATTTCACCTCCAACACTGCCTGTTGTGACAGACTGGAGGAGATTGTTGGCTGGAAACATTTCATGTGTGGGGAGGAAGGGGCAGGTCCAGCCTAGCCCTGCCCTGGAACCCCAGCCCTGCCCTGCCCTGGAACCCCAATCCCCCCCAGAGCCTCTATCCCAGCCCACCAGTGTCTGCCAGTCCCTGGCACAGCACAGGCAATGCTCCACAGCCACCTCTGGAGCCCCCAGCCCAGCTCCTGAGTGACCAAATGACCCCAAGTCCCACCTGGGGAAGGGCCCAGGAACACCAAATGGTATTTGAGGCTGAGCACAAGGCAAGCACACATCTTGACCCTGCGTCCTCTTGGAATTTCTCTCTGAACCCAGCTGGAATCCAGGAGTTGGTAGCTGTGTGTGTGCTTCTGTGTATCTTTTTTTTCTTTCTCTTTCTGTGTCTTTTTTTCTAAATATGTCCCCTCACAAATTTTGATTAACTTAAAATAGAACAGGCTTAGAGTTTGTGAATTTGAATGGGCCAAGGTAATGCTTTGAGAAGTGTTTTGTGTGAATTGAATGTAATATTAAACTTCCGCCAAAGTTTCCCTGATCTTCTAAAGTTGCCAGTAAAGGCTGTTTTGTTGTTTTGAGCTCCTGAGAATCTCTTGTTGGTATTTCTCCAGTGCATCCAACTCAGAGGACACAAACAATTGTAATTCCTCTTAAATGTCTCCTTGAGAGAGTTGTTTGGGGGATGGGAGTCAGGGCTTGTGTGTCCTGCTTGGCACAGCCCAGGCAGGGTTTTCACAGCCACATTCCACACTCCATTTCCCAGCTGGAGCCGCTGGTGCCTCTGAGTTCTGCTGCCCCAGCCCCAGGGACGCTCTCCTTGTCTGCCCATTCCCCCACGGTCTCTGGGCAGGGATGGCCTCAGTGGGAGCTGCTGACATCCTCAGCAACTTGGAGGCTGCTGCTGATTTTTGCTGCTCCAGAGGCTTGTTCAGCCTTCAGCTCTTCAGTTCAGGAATGCAGTGTCCCAGAGCTCATTAACATTCCAAACACCTTAACAAGCCAAACCTCTGGGAATAAGGTATGTGTTCAAATAATTTGTGGTTAATTAGCCCAATTATAAAAACCTCTTCAAAGTGAATACACTACATTTAAAAAGACAGTGAGAAAAGATTTTTTTGGTCCTGTTTAGTTTTTTTTCTGTTAATACATTGATATGTGCACTCTCCAATTGACACAGAATCCAAGTACCTCCTCATGCAGTTTGAACAGATATGAAAATCAAGACCCTTCATGGCTGACAGTCAGACTCTGTCCCTACCCCCACCCCACCATCTCCCCCATCCAAGCCCTGGCACTCAGAGCAGCCTTGTGCAAATCTGAGCTCCCTCCAGCCCAGGCTGCACCTGCAGGTTTCATCTCCTTGGCTCCAACTCCCCCCTGCTTTCCTTGGAGAAGGAACTGCCCGAGACACAGAGGGATGTTCATTTCTTGTCAGCCAACAAAGCCAAGGGAAGGCACAGCTCCACCAAATGCAAAAGTCATTCCTCTGCTGGATATTAACTCCACTGTGCACAGCAGACAGTCCCAGAGCAATGGAAAACACCTTCTGTGCCCAGCACAGATCCCAAGGCCCCCCAACCCCTCCCTGCCCTGATTCTGCCCAGATTTGCTCTTTGCACACAGGAGTCACAGGCTGAAGTCAGGAGCTCCCTCCATGCCCAGAGGGAGGAAAAGAGGGAAAGTGGATGAAGAGCTCTCCTGTGCAGAGCCAAGGTCCAAGTGCCCCTGCAGTGGGAACCACAACTCATCAGGTTTGTGTCCTTTGGGCTCAGGGATGGTGACACTCAGAGGCACAGAAAGGTTTCCGGCCAACAAACACAAGTTGAACATTTGAACAGTTTAATAACCATCGCAGCTCTTCCCTCAGCTCTCTGTGATGTCCCAGCAGCATCTGACATGTCCCCCATCCCCAAGGGATTTCTGTACAGGAACAGTTTTAGACAAAGACAAAAGAAAAGGGAGTTCTGTGATAGATATGAACACCAATAAGGATGTTGACTAATATGGTTTTTTTTTTGAACTTCAGAAAGATTGGACCACTCCCTAAAGCTCAAAGCCCAAAATCAGTCAGGTGAGAGGCACTTGAATGACCAGAAAGCATCTGGAGGAGAAACACTTGGAGCAATAGGAAGTACATAGACCCAGCTGGTCGAGTGAAGAGATTTCCTTAAACAAGGCCATTTAAACAGGAGAGTGGGAAACACCTGAAGGAAGAGGGAGATGATATAATAAACAGAATATTGGTGACTCAAGTAGACAGGAAGATCAGTATTTCTTCTCCTTCTCCCATTAGTACACTTCCAGGAAATTCCTGTTCCTGGAGGGAAAACTTTGCTATTTCTTAAAAATACTCAAGTGACCTAGATAATAAAAATGTGCCATTATATTAATAAAATAAAAGATATTAAAACTTTTGCCCCGTTTCCAGGCAGACATCAGCTGTGTGCCCATGACCAGGCAGTGCCACTTGTGCCCTGAGGTGCCGAGCTGGGATTGGATCTCTCAGAGAGGAGCTGAGGGAGAGCAGAGCACCTTGCAAGCTGCAGGTCCCTGCCAGCCCCGCAGGGCTCCTGTGCCATCAACATCTGCTCTGCTCCATCCTGAAACAGGGCCCAGCATGGTGCCGGGACCATCAGAGAGCTGAGGTGTGTGCTGGAATTCAATGCCCTCCCCATGGCGCAGCAGCCCTGCATTTCCCTGCTCCAGCCTTGGTCTCCAGCACAGCCATGGAGGCTCTTTGGGCTCCTGAGTGTTCCTGCTGTGTCCGTGCCCCCAAGGGCACAGAGCAGCCTCCTCTCTCGGGCACTTGCCTGTTTTCCATGCCTTGCACAGGCGCTGGCCCTGCCCCACAAGGCCTGGGCTGAGTCCTGCCCTGCACGCTCAGCCAGGCTGGGATGGACACTGATGGTTTCTGTGCCAGGCTCTCTGAGCCCAGCCCAGCTCCCTGCAAGCTCTGCCAGCTGCCCTGAGCTCTGTGCAGCACCCAGGGCCTCTCCCCAGCACAGCCCAGCCGGCTCTGGCCCCACAGCTCTGCTCAGCCCAGGCTGCTCTGGCCACTGGCCCCACGGCCTCAGCCCCTGGCCAGGGCACAGCAGCAGCTGCAGCTCAGCCAGGACTCAGCCCCAGCCATGGGGGAAGGGGCTTGGCCAAGGCCAAAGGAGGCTCCCTGGGTGCCCTGCTCCCCTCGGGCTGAGGTGCTGAGAGCTCTGCAGCCCCTGCTGCCATCCCATCTGCCCAGGCCAGCACAAGAGCCCGGCCTTGGGGCCCTCCAGAGCTGCTCCTGCTCCAGGCCCAGGGCCCATCCCAGAGCTGGGGCAGCCACAAAGCTGTCTTAGGGTGACGTTATGGTGCTTGTATCCCCAGTCATGTGTTCTGTTTATGCCTGATATTATGTTCTGCGCCATCAGGACTGACTCTGAAAATGAAGGATTGTTTTGTCTTTTTATCAGCCGGCTCAACTCCCCCCATGGTCTGTGTATAGGAGAGGCTTGGCTTGCTTGCTTGCTTGCTTTTCACTTTTCTTTTTGCTTTTGCTTATTAGTTAGTTTAGCTAGGCTAGGCAGTCCAATTTTTACCCTGGATTGTTTTTTTTCCTCCTTCCCTTTCCCTTTCCTGAATATCACCTGAACCTGCTCCAGACCGGGACCTGGGAAACACCAAGAGACACCGAGAGCCTGCACTTTGTGACCTGCAGCAGCCATCCCCTGCGCCAGAGACCGAGAACTGGGCAACCACCCCCAAGAGAGACTTTCTGAATTTGTCATCTCTTCAGAACAGTGAAAGAGTTTTGTCATCTGGTGTTGTTTTTGTACTGGGGAGTGTTTTGCTTGTTAAATAAACAGGTTTTTTTCCACTACTCTCCGAGGGAGTTCTTCCCGAACCAGGTGGGGAAGGGGCTGTGAAGGTTTGCTTTCTGGGGGCTCCTTCCGGAGGTCTTCTCCCAAATTTGCCCTAATCTAGGACAATCTAATCTGTGCCCATTTCTGTTCATTGCTTCTCTGATGGGGATGGAGCCTCAGCCACTTGGAGGTTGCTAATGAATTTTACTACTCCACAGGCCTCTTCTTTCTTGAGCTCTTCAATTCAGGAATTCAGTGAGAAAGGCTCATAAAGATTTGTTTAAAACTTCCAAACAAGAAAAGCCCATGGGAATAATTGACGTTTTCAATTCTTCTGTGATGAATTAGACAGATTTCAGTAGTGTATTTAAAGTGAATATACTGTTTTGCAAACTTTGCAGAGAGAACTGTTTTGTCCTGTTTTCTTTTCCAGTTTTTCCTGTTTAGAGTTTGATATCAGCAATGTCCAATTGATATTGACCCCCAGAACCTCCTAATGCAGTCTGAATTAATGTGAAAATCAAGACCCTTCATGGCTGACAATCAATAACACTTTGTCCCCAACCCCTCCCCACCATTTCCCTCATCCAACCCCTGGCACTCAGAGCAGCTGAGGAGTGGAGTCACACCCAGGGGTGTCCCCAGGGCTCAGGACTGGGGCCAGGTCAGTGAAATCTCTTGATTGCTGATCTGGATGAGGCCATCGAGGGCACCCTCAGTCAGTTCCCAGGTGAGCCCAAGCTGGGTGGGAGTGTGGCTGTGCTGGAGGGCAGGAAGCTCTGCAGAGGGATCTGGACAGGCTGGAGCCATGGGCAATTGGATGAGGTTCACCAAGGCCAAGGGCCGGGTCCTGCCCTGGGCTCACAACCACCCCAAATCCCTGGCTGTGCCCTGCCCCTGATCCCCTCAGCCTGTCCTGTTTCCTTCATCCCTGCATTGCCAGGGACTTTCTGGGACAAGGGAGCTCTGCTCTGGGGATGGAGGGAGGTCCAAGCGCCACCACTGGAGTGGGAACCACAACTCATCAGGTTTGTGACTTTTGGGGGTCAGGAACTGGTGAGAGTCAGAGGCACAGAAAGTTTCTCTTCATGGCCAACAGACCATGGTTGAACAGGACACAATTTAATAACAATCACACTCTTCCCTGAGCTATGTGCAACGTCCCAGCAGTGTCTGGTGAGTCCACGATCCACAAGTGATTTCCATACTAAAATTGATTGTAGACAACTGTGGTTCCGTGATAGAAATAAACACAATTAAGTTCTTGTATCAGGATGCTCGTCCTGGAGTGGAGGCAAAACAGCTCAAACAATTCCTGATTTGCAAAGCTGTCAGTGGTGGATGGAGAAGGGGGGTCAGGCTGCTTTTGCTGTTGAGGAAATGCTGAAACCAGCCTGACTCATTTCATCTCCTCCTGGCCTGGCTGATCTCCCCTCTTGCCCCTTCCACCCATTGGCTTCTGTCTCCCACCAGGCCTCCCGGTGAAGAGCCTGGCTCTGTGTTCTCCATCCCCTCCTCCCTGGCACTGCCAGGCTGGGATGAGGAGCCTCTCAGCCTTCCCTGCTCTGGGCTGGACAAGCCCAGCTCCCTCAGCCTCTGCTCACAGCCCAAGGGTTCCAGCCCCACCTTGGAGGCCCTTCCCTAACCCTGCTCCAGCTGCCAGACATCTTTCCTGCCCTGGGGAACCCAACCCAGGCCACAGGGACCTGGCTAATCCACGTCCTTGATGTCCTGGTCACACAGCCCTGGCCCCTTTTCCCCATGTCAGGCTCTGGGGTGGATCCTGTGGAACATCCTTTGGTGGAGACTGTGGCTCCAGGTGGAGTGGGGGGATACCGGGGGACAGGGACCCCGCTGGGCATGAAAAGCATTGGACTTGTTGGGAGAAACTGTGAGGGGGAGCTGGCGCGGAGTGACCAACCCAGTGACCTCACACAGCCCTCCTGGGATGTCACACAGCCCCTCTGTGATGCCACAGACTGCTCTGAGATGTCACAGCCCATTCTCTAATGTCACACAGCTGGTCTCTGATGTCACAGCCAACTCTGTGATGTCATAATCCTCTCTGTGATGTCAGACCTCTGTCCCGGGATGTCACAGCTGGCTCTGTGATGTCACAGAGGCAATCTATGATGCTGTAGCTTCTTGATGACCTCACATAACCCCCTCTGTGATGTCATAGCCCACTCTGTGACCTCATTTTATCAGATGATAAATTGTCTCCACCAGGTGAGCTGACACCTGGAGCTTGTTCTCCAAAACCCCAGGCCTATGGAAACCACACAATGCCCATTGTGTCAGAAGGGGAACTGGAAGTTCACCAGCCTCAGTGTCCTGCCAGCTCAGCCAGGCCCACTGGAACATTGGGGTCCACGACCACCAGGGACCACCAGAGAGACCCCCAGGACAGAAGAGAGCATGGGTAAAGGGGAGGGGAAATATGTTAATAATTCTGGGGAAATGATTATCAGATGTGTGTTTAGTCCAGGACAATCAATGAATATGTGTGCAAAATACAGAATATGAACAGAAACTTTCCTGTACTCAGCATGCTCGGCTTTGGGAGGAGCTATCCCCCATGCACCCGGCTGAATAAAGAATGCTGCTTCTTAATGCTGCATTGGTGTGAAGGAGTTTTCTGTTTTACCAAATTTTTGGTAACACTCCACTGCCAAGGAAAGCTCTGTCTCCTGCTGCTCACAAACAGAGAAGGGCTGGTGGCAGATGTGGGGTTCGTTGGCTGCCTGGGGCACAGTGACCATGAAATAATCAAGTTTTCAATGTTCAGTGAAAGAAGGAGGGGCAGCAACAAAACTTCCACACTGGAATTAGGAAGGGCAGACTTTGGCCTATTTAGGATGCTGATCTGGGGAGCACCGAATCAGGTACTGATTTTTTAAAGGGAAACAGCCCTTAAAAACAAAGGGGTCCAGGGAGGATGGACACATTTCCAGGAAGTAATCTTTAGGGGGAAGGAGCAGCCTGTGCCAGTGTGGCCAAAGATGTGCTGGTGAGGAAAATGACTGCCCTGACTGCCCATGGAGCTTTTGTGGGAAGTCAGGGGAAAAAAGGAGTGGCAACTCAGGAAGTGTTTAATGATGTTGCTAGGTCATTCAGAAAGAGAAGCTGAGAGGTGAAAGCTCAATTAGAACTTAACCTGGCAGCTTCTGTAAGAAGACTAAAAAATGTTTTTATAAAAAAATATATAGCAAAAGGAGGGGGAAGGAGAATAACTACTCTTTATTGGATCCAGTGGAGAATATAGGAACTAAAGATAAGGAAAAGGCCAAACTACTTAACACCTTGTTTGTCTCAATTTTCAATATTAGGACAGGTTGTCCTCAGGACAAGAGTTCTCCTGAGCTGGTAGATGGGCACAGGGAGAAGAACAGCCCCCTGTAATCCAGGAGGGAGCAGCTGGGGACCTGCTGGGTCACTCAGATGCTCACAGGTGTATGGGATCAGATGGGATCCATCCTAGGGGGATGAGGGAACTGGTGGATGAGCTCCCCAAGCTGCTCTCCATCATTTACTAGCAGTCCTGGCTCACCAGGGAGGTCCCAGAGCACTGGAGGTGCCAGTGTGAGCCCATCCCCAAGAAGGGCTGGAAGGAGGATCTGGGGAACTCCAGGCCTGTCAGCCTGACCTCGGTGCTAGGCAAGGTTCTGGAACAGATCACCCTGAGTGCCATCACAGGGCACCCACAGGATGGCCCAGGGATCAGAGCCAGACAGTGTGGATTTCAGTATCTGCATTGATGATCTGGATGAGGGGATTGAGTCCAACATCGGGAAATTTGCAGATGACACCAAGTTGGCTGTGAGTGTGGATCTGATGGAGGGCAGGAGGGCTCTGCACAGGGCCCTGGACAGGCTGGATCCAGGGCCCAGATCCAGCAAGGTGAGGTTTAACAAGTCCAGGTGCCGGGTCCTGCCCCTTGGCCACAACAACCCCTGCAGTGCTACAGGCTGGGGACAGAGTGGCTGGACAGCAGCCAGGCAGAAAGGGACCTGTGGGGACTGATGGACAGCAGGCTGGACATGAGCCAGCAGTGTGCCCAGGTGGCCAAGAAGGCCAATGGCTCCTGGCCTGGATCAGGAATGTTGTGGCCAGCAGGAGCAGGGCAGTGATTCTTCCCCTGTGCTCAGCACTTGTTGGGCAGCGCCTCGAGTGCTGTGTCCAATTCTGGGCCTCCAATTTAGGAAGGACCTGGAGGGGCTGGAGCGTGTCCAGAGAAGGGCAACAAAGCTGGTGAGGGGTCTGGAGCACAAGTCCTGTGAGGAGTGGCTGAGGGAGCTGGGGTTGTTGATCCTGGGGAAGAGGAGGCTCAGGGGACACAAGGCGGTGTCAGGGCACAGGTTGGACTTGATGATCTCCAAGGTCTTTTCCAGCCTTGCTGATTCTGGGATTCTCTGAAACCACCCTTGGAGCAGTTGCAGGAGGAGCCCTGGGCCTCCTCTTCAGAAGCTCCAGCAGCCCAGGTCCCTCAGCTTCTCCTCACAGCCCCAAAGCCCATCCTGTCAGTCCTGCAGAGCCTCTGCAGCCCCTCCTCACTGCCCAGACCAGGCAGCCCCACAGCCAGACACAGCAGCCCAGATGTGCCCCCCTGGCCTGGGCTGCCTCTGGCAAGGGAGCAGCACGAGGCACTGCAGGAACCTGCAGACAATTCCTGCAGCACTTGTGGGATGATCCTGCTCCCCAAGAGACGTTCCCATGGTGCCAAGTCAGGAACTGGAATGGGGAGTGGGGCCAGAGAGGGAAGGGCAAACACGGATGGGCTGTTTGCTGGGGAGGGAACAGGAGTGGGCAATGGGAAGAAATATGTACAAGGGAAGGAAAAAGAAAGCAAAGGTGAAGCCAAGGAAATGCTCAGGGCAGTTTGGGGGTGGCTTCCAGGCAGCCCTGGCTCTGAGCAACAGTGTCTGCAGTGGGACAGGAAACTCCCAGCTGATGGGAACAAACTTTCTGGCTGGCTGCAGAGGCCAGGACAAAGCTGAGTGGTTTCCCTGGCGTCCCCCAGCCCTTCCTGGCCCCAGGGGCTGATGGCATTTGTGCTCCCTCAGGTTCATGTCCCCACAGCAGCAGCATGGGGGTGCTCCCGCCTGCTGTGTGCAATGCAAACAGGGGCTCCTGAGCCAGCGCTGCCGTGGCTGTGCCTGCAAGGATGCGGCACCTGTGTGAGCTGGGGGAGAGGCCAGGGCTGCAGAGGGGGGATGTTGTTGGCAGCTCCATCAGGACGCTCTGGGACGCTGCCCTGGGCTGTCCAGTGCACTGGGGATGGATCAGCCCCTGCTCTGCTGCTCCTTCCCGTCTCCCCCAGGGCCCTTGCAGAGCACCAGCCATGCTGTTTGCCCCCAGCCTGCCCACGGCCAGCCTGGGGCTGCTCACGGGGGTTTTCTGTGCTGAGCATTGGCCTGGCCGTGTTCTTGAGAGAGCCTGGGCAAGGAGCCTGGAGCCCCCAGGCCCCGGCCTGAGGCGTCAGCGCTGCCCCAGCAGTGCCC
This sequence comes from Anomalospiza imberbis, assembly GCF_031753505.1. Lineage (NCBI taxonomy): Eukaryota > Metazoa > Chordata > Aves > Passeriformes > Viduidae > Anomalospiza > Anomalospiza imberbis. The sequence goes on along the minus strand of NC_089719.1, from coordinate 911,744 downwards.
ATGGGCTGTCCCTGCTGCAGCCCCGGCACTGCCACCCCCAGGACTGTGCCCGGCCCCGAGAGCACTCAGGCCCTGCAGCAACACCAGGGCCACCAGGGCAGCGGGGCAGGGCCACGGGAGCAGCACTGGCAACACCAAGTGCTGCTGCTGCTGGGCACAGCTGCTGTGCCAGCACTGATCTGCCCCAGCTCTGCACACAGACATTGCTGCTGCAGCTCCAGAGAAGGCAACAAAAGGGCATCTCTGCAGAAAACTCTGCTGGGAGATCCTTTAGCTCCTTTAAAGCCCCCGAGATCGCAGCCCCTCATTCGCACAGTCTATAGCCACAGGGAAGGTGGAGAGAAACAAAATGAGAAATGGCACAAACAATGACATTTCCTTGTGGACAATATTTAAAAAACAAAACAAAGAAAGAACCTCCAAAACTAAACCAACAAGAAGTATCAAATATGAGTTTTATTACAAGTGAGTTGCAGAAATTGGCCAGCAGTTTAATGTTCCTCAATCCATCCAGCCATCAGTGTCCACACTGCAGCCTTGAGCTCCTAGTTCCTCAGGCTGTAGATGAGGGGGTTCAGGGCTGGAGGCAGCACCGAGTACAGAACTGACAGTGACAGATCCAGGGATGGGGACAAGATGGAGGGGGGCTTCAGGTGAGCAAACACTGCAGTGCTGAGGAACAGGGAGACCATGACCAGGTGAGGGAGGCAGGTGGAAAAGGCTTTGTGCCGTCCCTGCTCAGAGGGGATCCTCAGCACGGCCCTGAAGATCTGCACATAGGAGAAAACCATGAACACAAAACAACCGAATGCTAAGGAGGTAGTGAAAACAGAAAGTCCAAGTTTCCTGAGATAGGATTTGGAGCAGGAGAGCTTGAGGATCTGTGGGATTTCACAGAAGAACTGGCCCAGGGCATTGCCATGGCACAGGGGCAGGGAAAATGTATTGGCTGTGTGCAGCAGAGCAGTGAGAAAGGCACTGGCCCAGGCAGCTGCTGCCATGTGGGCACAAGCTCTGCTGCCCAGGAGGGTCCCGTAGTGCAGGGGTTTGCAGATGGACACGTAGCGGTCATAGCACATGATGGTCAGGAAATAAAACTCTGCTGACATGAAAAAGGCAAAAAAAAAGAGCTGTGCAGCACATCCTGACTAGGAGATGGTGGTGGTGTCCCAGAGGGAATTGTGCATGGCTTTGGGGACAGTGGTGCAGATGGAGCCCAGGTCGCTGAGGGCCAGGTTGAGCAGGAAGAAGAACAAGGGCGTGTGCAGGTGGTGGCCGCAGGCTACGGCACTGATGATGAGGCCGTTGCCCAGGAGGGCAGCCAGGGAGATGCCCAGGAAGAGGCAGAAGTGCAGGAGCTGCAGCTGCCGCGTGTGTGCCAGTGCCAGCAGGAGGAAGTGGCTGATGGAGCTGCTGTTGGACATTGGCTGTGGCTGCACATGGGGACCTGTTCATGGAGAAAGGACAGTGACAGTCAGGAGAGGCTGCTTGGAGCCAAACCTGGGCCATTCCCTGCAGACTGTCCTGCTGGGACTCACCTACCCTTGTTCCTGCTCTGTGAAAACCTTCACCCAGGTCCCTGCCTGAGCTCCAGTTGTGCTGGCTGAGTGTGCCAGGAGCAGCCAGGGTTGTGCATGGGAGCTCTCGAGGAGACATCCCTGCCCCGCTGCCTTGGGTTTGTGGCCCTGTGGCAGAGGGACAAGGCCGGATATTCAGGATTTGTCAGGGGAATCACTCCTAATGCAGAAAGGCTTGGTAGTATCTGCACTCCCAGGTCTACAGGACAAGGATAGCAGGGAAGAGATGTAGGGAATGTTTTTCCTACCCACACATCATTCCTGGCTCTCTGAGGTCAGAAATCCCCAGCATTCCTACTGCCCTCAGAGTTTGCCACTGAGAGATGTGAGCAGCAAGGGATTCCCTGTGGCTGAGGGCAGGTGAGGGGCTGGATGGGCTTGTTCCCCCAGCACTGCTCTGTTCAGCCCCCTCTGCTTCCCTGAGCATCTCCCTGGGCCTGGACATTCCCTCCTGAGAGGTGCCTTGTCCCTGCCAGCGCTCACAGAGCCCATCCCACCCTGGGTGCCCTCGGCCCGGCCGTACAGAAACCTGCCTGTGTGCAGGGCCCTGGCTGGGGCAGGGTCTGTGTGCAGCTGGGCGAGGGCAGCTCAGGAGAGCCCTGCTGGGCCCTGCAAAGGTGATGCTGCTGCTGTCCAGGGCTGAGGAGTGGCTGAAGGCCCTTTGGGAGGCTGCCAGCAGAGAGACTGACCACCCAAAGTCACAGTTCTGGAGTCTCTGTAAATGTTCAAACATTCCTTTGATGATCCTGTGTGTCCCTTTCAACTCAGAATGTTTTCTGAATATCTGATTACAATTCCTGCTCTGCTTCTCTCATCCCCCAGTGGTCTATAACCAAAAGAGAAAAAAAAACCTTGCAACAGTGGTAGACCAGTAAAGTAAAAACCAGACCTTTATTGGAAGCTTCCACGTGTCCCAGTGGGGATGGGGCACACCCAGCCCTCGATTTCAACAATTTATTAAGTTTAATTAATCAGGATATTAAACAGGAACATCCAGTAGGAGATTCAGTTGCCCAAAATACACACCCCTGGCTCAACCCATTGGATTAGTTCCAAGGAATTCTTTGTTCCTGTTTTTGTTATCACTGCTCACATTCAAAAACCAAGCGCTGGGCTGCAGGACCCTGCTCTGCAGGACAGCCCTGGGCACCCCTGGCTGCTCTGCACGAGAGATGATCAGAGAATGTACTCACAGGGTCTGTGGACATTGGGATGTTCCAGCTGTAGGAGATCACTCCAGGAGCTGCAGCTGCATTGTCCTGCAGCCAGAGGTTCCTGTGCCAAGAGCTGCCAGGGATTCTGCCCCAGGCACTTCTCAGCACCTTCCCAGCCCTGACTGATGGAAGCTCTCTGTGCCTCTGTGCTGTGCCCGGGCTGGCTGCAGGCAGTGCCCCAGCCCTCCTGGGCTGGGAGAAGAGCTGCTCATCCAGAGAAATGTGCTTTTGAAGCTCTCCTTGGTTACCAGGATCACCCTCTGTGCCAGGAGCCTGGCCCAGCTCAGCAGCACAGACACAGCACAAGGACTTTAATGACCATCTGGGGCTTTGTGCTCAGGCCCTGAACATCAGGCCCTGAGAGGGAGCTGAAGAAACCTCTCCAGAACTCCAAGTCGGAATCCAACTCCAAAGTTTCTTTGACTTTTAATGGGTCCCACTGAGGGACACGAGTGAGAAAGTGTCCCCAGGCCCCAGGCAGAGCAGAGAACTGGAGGCACTGATGACAGGTGGGGACAAAGAGAAGCCAAGTCTTGGTGCCCTGGGGCACAGCAGGGTCTGTGCCACCAAGAGCTGTCAGGAGACACCTTGTCCTGAGGCACTGGGGCCTCCTGGCACAGCCCCAGCCAGGCTGGGCACTGTCACCCCCTTGTCCTGCCCTCAGCATCCCCCCCTAGCCCACATCCCAGTGGCCTCAAGGATCTGCTGGAAGGAGTCCCTGGGGACCCTTGCTCAGGAATGGCCCTGGGGGCTCCTTCATGCTCCCAGGGACTGCAGGTTTTTCAAAGCACTTTGGCTTTTGCCTTGGAGTCTCTGAGAGCTTTGTGCAATCATGGCCTCCAATTATCTGCTGTAATTAGTCCCTGGAGAGGCTTTGTCAGGAACAACACTCAGTGGGGCTCATTAATGCTTCAAGGTACTTCAGTTCTTTTAAGGCACTTGGTGTTTCTCTTTTGATCCAGACTCTGTGAGAGGTTTGTTCAATCATGGCCCCAATTATCTGCTTCAACGAGTCCCTTGAGAGCTTTGTGCTGACACTCAGTGGGGCTCATTAATGCTTTGAGATACTCAAGGAGTTTAAGCTGCTTTAGGTTTTCCTTTCCACACTGAGAGGTTTTTGTGCCATTTTGAGTCTCTGAGAGTTTTTTTTTTTTTTTTTTCCATCCTGTCCTCCAGTTCTCTCCTCTTAGGACTCTATGAGGAGCCTGTGTTGGGGATGGACCTTTGTGGGTCCCATTTATGGTTTGAGACTCCAACAACTTCGGGGTTTTCTTCTGGCTTTGACCACTGCAAAGGTTTGTGCAATCTCCTCTCAGGCCCTGAGGTTCAAAGGCTCAGCTCCAGATGCACCACGGGGCTTATTAGGATCAAGCAAGTCTTAACAAACAGTGGCTGTGCCTTGATTTCCTTTGCTCCCGTGCAGTTCATCAGGAAGGTTTCCTGCTGCTGCAGTTATGGGGAAATATTTCAAAGCGTTTGTAAGAAATATATATTCCTATTTTAAAGGTTGTCTTTTATTACTTTTCTTATTACTAGAAGAGGTGATTGCAGTATTCACTGATATTGATCCTGGGACTCTCCTCAGGAGATTTGGCCTGGTCAGAGAAGCTGTGCCTTGAGTTCTGACCCAGTGTGGACAACCGTGCTCCACATTCCCCAGCCTCATCTGGTCTCTCCTTACTCACCTGGGATCTGCTTTGCTTAGCAAACTGGCTGCAATCAGCCAAAGAGGGATTTTCCTTCTTTTATTTTTGAAGCACTCTAAAACTCCTGAGTTTCCCCAGTAAAATCAGACACCCTCCTCAAGTGTGTGCCAAGCCCAAGGTGCCACCAAGACCACTGCAGACCTGCCCTGGGCCAGCTGTGAGGGTGGATCATCAGCCCACCCTGCACTGGGCCATTGCAAGGGGCTGTTTCCATGGACACTGCACTGACCCCACTGCTGGGTTTGGGTGCCATGGCATCCCTCATCAGTTCAGGTTTCCTTGGGAACCACCCCAAGGAGCCATTTCTCAGAGCTCAGAGAGCCCTGGAGCTGTGACCCTTCCCTGGGGAGCCTGGGCAGTGCCCCAGCAGCCTCTGGCCAAAAACCTTTTCCTGAGATCCAACCCAAGCCTGCCCCTACTCAGCTGCAGCTGTTCCCTCCCATCCTGTCCCTGGGCATGAGAGTGAAGAGATTCCCACAGCTCCAGCCAGGGACCCACTCCCAAGGCTGTTGCCATGGCCACCAGGGCTGGGACCAGCTAGGGTGCTCGGTTTCCAAGGGCCGGTGTTCAGGAATGGGATTCCCCAATTTCCTGCTCCCGCTAAAACTGTGCTGCCGCTCGCTGCCCTCTGGCTTCCAATGGAAAGCACAAAAGACAAAGTTCCTGGGCTGGGATAAGAACAATTTACTGGGAACAGCAACAAGACAAGGAACAAACAGGAACAGAAACAATATTGATAACAGAAGGGATAAAAAAAACAATTTACAGGGAAAACTACATCACCACCAACTTTCTCTTCCCAGCCATGTATTTCCTCCTGCCTGGAAAGGACACCCTTCTCCTCAGGCAGAGAGAGAGAGAGAGTGCCTTCCCTGCCCCTGGCAATGACCTGAGGTGAGAGTGAATATAATGACAGGGCCACAGCCAGACCCTCATGTTCTTTGATCCCACATCATGTCATTGGGAGGGGCAGGAAAAGGGAAAGATCTCTTCCCAGCATGGATCACAGGGAACATGGATCACCAAGACTCTTCCCAATATGGGTTCTCCCATGGGGGATGTAGCTGGAGCAGTGCACGAAGCTCCTCCTTCAGTTGGGGCACTCACACGGCTTCCCTTACCGGTGCCTCCGTTGGTGTTGGGTCAAGTGAGAGCTCTGGGTGAAGCTCTTCCCACACTGGGGACACTTGTAGGGCCTCTCCCCAGTGTGGATGCGCCGGTGGGTGACGAGGTGGGAGTTGCGTTTGAAGCCCTTCCCACAATCAGGGCAGCGGAAGGGCCTCTCGTCTGTGTGAATGCGCTGGTGCAGGAGGAGATTGGAGCTGATCCGAAACCTCTTCTTACACTCGGGACACTCATAGGGCCTCTCCCCAGTGTGGATGCGTTGGTGGATGACAAGGTCAGAGCTGTACCTGAAGCCCTTCCCACACTCCCCACACTCGTAGGGCCATTCCCCGGAGTGGATCATCTGGTGGCGGATCAGGTTGTTACTCTTCCTGAAGCTCTTCCCACACTCCAAGCACCTGTAGGGCTTTTCCCCATCATGAAGCTGCTGATGGCCCACCAGCTCCGAGCTCTGGCGGGAGCTCTGTCGACCTTCCTGGCACAGGGTGGATCTTTCCTCCTCAGAGCATCCTGGGCTGGGCTTCCAGCTCCTCCTCCTGTGGGATCTCCTGGGCTTTTCCTCCCCGTTGGATTCCTGTGCTGTGGAGCCGCTCAAAACGGCCTCTTCCATGAGGTTCTGCCGCAGGCATTTGTCCTTCCTGGCCTCCATCCTCAGCTCTTTGTCTGGGGGAGGAAGGACAAGGAGAGGATGGGATTTGCCTCCGTGCCATAGGGAAGGGTAAGGAGATCCTTCCAGTGCGTCCCCGGCTGGACGGCATTGGCAGCGAGGTTGTCCTGTAGTCGGGGGCCGTGCTGCACTGAGAGATGGAGCAGGAGAGAGGGGGAAAGGGGCAGTGACTTCCTCCTCACCTGCCTGGGTGTCCCAGGGTTCTTTCCTCTTCCTCGCATCCTTCTCCTCCATTTTGCAATGGTTTGGAGAAGGAAAATTCTGTTTTGGGAGGAAAACAAGGTATGAGCACAATGAGTTTTGTACTGGTTTGAAGGCAAACCAGGAGGAGAGTCCAAGCCAGAATGACAATTTAATAAAAAAAATCAATATCAAGGCAATGATACAGAAACACTGGCTTAATCTGACAGAGTCAGGATATAACCTGACACCCCATTGGTAAGGGTGGTGGTAGCAGTCTGATGAAATGTAGGTTCCAGCCCTGTTGGAGTGATGATAGTGATTCTGTCAAAGCAGTGATCCTGTAGAAGGAATCACCTGATGGGTCTTGCTCTGAAGGTCCAGTGGTGGTAATGGATCTCTTGTCCTCTGGGAATCCAGTAGGCAAGGTGGTCCTGGCGTTGGAAGGGTGAGATTATATCCAGGTAGGAATGCTTGGTTCCTCCCCCTGGGCGGAGCATCCCACAATGGGATGATGTAATTTTATCAGTCCTGCAGTGGCACTCAATGGCCCATTAACAGAAGATAGCCCCTAGAGGGCGTTATCAGGGCTGAGCCATGGAAGAGATAAAGAACACTGCCCCACCTGTTTATCACAGTTTATGAAGATGGTGACTGAAAACATACTTTGGGTTACATCTTACATTGCACCCTGAAACAGTGAGGCAATCCCTGCTCGGGGTGGGGGGTGAACACCACCCCCCTTTCCCAAACTGGCTCAGGTGTAAAACCCCCACCCTGGGAAGGCCACACACACAGGGGACAATGTCACACTTGCCCCACCTCAGGGGAGGTCTCTGTCCCGGTCACTCCCTTGCTCTCCCCCCTTTTCTCTTTCTTCCATCTCTCTCTCTACCTCACATTTACTCTTCAATAAAATCCACTTGGGATTTGGTCTCGTTAGCACCTTAATTGGGGCAGAGGCATCTCTCTAACAATTTTATTAACCAGATTGAGACATTATTTTGGTGCAGTGAGTTCAGGGCACTGTTGTCTGACCCCAAGTGCCTTTGACAACAGCATGGTTCCCTCCTCTCAGGAGGTTCTGGCTCTTTCTGGAGGAACTCTTGGAAACTTCAATGGAGCTTCCTCTGAGCAACTTCTGGGAGAATTTATGAGGAAAATGGCTATTGTGGGTGGCCAGTGTAAAGAAAATATTTTGTTGTCCTTCCTAGAAAAGTTTGTTAAAATCACGGCAGGAAAGGGACCAAATGATACCAGCAAGACTGACAAGGATCATTCACCACAAGGTGAGGAACACAAGGCTACTAAAGTCCTACCAGAAGCCCAGCTCAAGTGTCTAAATTCCCAAATAACTCCCGAATTCATAGGCTTGGAGGCTTTGCCAAATGTGAGAATCATTATTTTCTTCGTCCATGTCTCCTTTGTGACAGCTACACATAGCTTTGCCTTCCTTTGAAAAATCTCTACTGGGACAAATTTTCACTTTTCTTTTATCAGAACCTACCAGCAGCTGAGCTGGAGCTGTGCAGGAACCGATGAAACTTGGAATTGCCACAGAATTGCTTCTATTGTCAGGTTATTCATGTTTGGGATTTGTTTGTGTTTCCATCACAAGTGACTTGGGGGAAAATCAAATATCCGTCAAGTATTTTATGCAGAGATAAGTTTGATTTCTTATATCTGTTTAAAAACTCAAAAAAACTCAAGTTTTTTTTTTATCCGGTCCCAAGGGGATGCTCGAGGGGTCTCTGTGCCTCTCGCCCTGGGTGATGCTTGGGAGGGGCTTGGGGGGGTTGTCCCTGTCCCTGTCACCCCAGGCCATTCCCCAGGGGGTGTCCCTGTCCCTGTAACCCCAGGCCATTCCCCAGGGGTTGTCCCTGTCCCTGTCACCCCAGGCCATTCCCCAGGGGGTGTCCCTGTCCCTGTCACCCCAGGCCATTCTCCAGGGGGTCTCCATCGTTCTCATCCCAGGGAATGCCTGGGATGTCTCCCTCCCTCTCACCCTGTGCCAGGGGGTGCTCGGGGCAGTCTCTGTCCCTCTCAGCCCAGGGGATGCTCGGGGTCTCTGTCCCTTCACCCTGGGGGATGCTCGGGGTGTCTCCATCCCTCTGGCCTCAGGGAATGCTTGTGCAGGGCTGGGGACCAGGGGCTCTGTGTCCCTCTCACCGCTGAGGGTGCTCGGGGCTGGACGGTCTCCGACCTTCTCATATCTGATATCCTTCCTCTGCCTGCCGGTACCGGGTGATCGCCACGTGGCACCCCCCAAGGTTCCTGCAGGGCCATTTCCGGCTCTGCTTTGGGGTCCTGCAAGACCCAAACATCCCCTGCCCTGCCAAACAACCCTGCCGGAGACCCCGCGATGGATTTGGGGCGAGCTCCCCCTCCCCGCTCCCCTGCGGTTCTGGGGGGGCGATGCCGGCGGAGCCGCAGGAGCCGCGGCCCGAGCGGGGGAACCGCGTGGGGTTGGGGTTGGGGCTGCTCCTCCTCCCGCTCCTCCGCTGTCCCTCCTCCCGCTCCTCTTCCTCCTGGTCCTTCTTTTCCTCCCGCTCCTCTTTTTCCCTTTCCTTTTCCTCCTCCTCTCTCCCTCTTCTCCCTCCCGCTCCTCCTCCGCTCCCAGCCCGGCCCGGGCGGTGTCGACACCCAAAAGCAGCCGCGCTCTGCCCTGGGGGGGTTCCAAAGCGGCCCCGCCCCGCCCGGCACTGGGAGCGCTACTGGGAGCACTGGGAACGATGGTGAGAGCACCGGGAAGGAACTGGGAGCGCTCTCCCTCCCAGTACCGCCTCACTGGGAGCACTGGGAACGATGGTGAGAGCACCGGGAAGGAGCTGGGAGCGCTCTCCCTCCCAGTACCGCCTTACTGGGAGCACTGGGAACGATGGTGAGAGCACCGGGAAGGAGCTGGGAGCGCTCTCCCTCCCAGTACCGCTCTTACTGGGAGCACTGGGAACGATGGTGAGAGCACCGGGAAGGAGCTGGGAGCGCTCTCCCTACCAGTACCGCCTTACTGGGAGCACTGGGAACGATGGTGAGAGCACCGGGAAGGAGCTGGGAGCGCTCTCCCTCCCAGTACCGCTCTTACTGGGAGCACTGGGAACGGTGGTGAGAGCACCGGGAAGGAGCTGGGAGCGCTCTCCCTCCCAGTACCGCCTCACTGGGAGCACTGGGAACGATGGTGAGAGCACCGGGAAGGAACTGGGAGCGCTCTCCCTCCCAGTACCGCTCTTACTGGGAGCACTGGGAACGATGGTGAGAGCACCGGGAAGGAGCTGGGAGCACTCTCCCTCCCAGTACCGCCTCACTGGGAGCACTGGGAACGATGGTGAGAGCACCGGGAAGGAGCTGGGAGCGCTCTCCCTCCCAGTACCGCTCTTACTGGGAGCACTGGGAACGGTGGTGAGAGCACCGGGAAGGAGCTGGGAGCGCTCTCCCTCCCAGTACCGCCTTACTGGGAGCACTGGGAACGATGGTGAGAGCACCGGGAAGGAGCTGGGAGCGCTCTCCCTCCCAGTACCGCTCTTACTGGGAGCACTGGGAACGGTGGTGAGAGCACCGGGAAGGAGCTGGGAGCGCTCTCCCTCCCAGTACCGCCTTACTGGGAGCACTGGGAACGATGGTGAGAGCACCGGGAAGGAGCTGGGAGCGCTCTCCCTCCCAGTACCGCTCTTACTGGGAGCACTGGGAACGGTGGTGAGAGCACCGGGAAGGAGCTGGGAGCGCTCTCCCTCCCAGTACCGCCTCACTGGGAGCACTGGGAACGATGGTGAGAGCACCGGGAAGGAGCTGGGAGCGCTCTCCCTCCCAGTACCGCTCTTACTGGGAGCACTGGGAACGGTGGTGAGAGCACCGGGAAGGAGCTGGGAGCGCTCTCCCTCCCAGTACCGCCTCACTGGGAGCACTGGGAACGATGGTGAGAGCACCGGGAAGGAGCTGGGAGCGCTCTCCCTCCCAGTACCGCCTCACTGGGAGCACTGGGAGGGAACTGGGAGCAAACAGCGCCCGGACGCGGCTGCAGCCGGCGGGGGCGGGGCCAGGCCAAGGGGCGGGGCTATGCAAATACGGCGGGAGCAGCGCGGGGTTTGCTCGGTCACGTGAGGGCCGGGGGGGCTGGAGCGATGGCGGCGGCGTCGGTGAGAGGGGACAGGGACCGGGAATGGGGACAGGGAATGGGAATGGGGACAGGGACCGGGAATGGGGACAGGGACCGGGAATGGGGACAGGGAATGGGAATGGGGACAGGGACCGGGAATGGGACCGGGAAGGGGGGCAGAGACCAGGAATAGGACTGGGAATGGGACCAGGAATGGGGACAGGGACAGGGGGTCCTTGACCAGCTTCCCCAGAACCTCCACCAGGGTCTCCCAGTGCAACCGGAGCCGCTCAGCCTGGTGTCCCCAAAGCCCTGAGCAACCTCCAAGGCCCTCCCAGGAACCCTCCGGTCCCTCAAACCCAGCAAGGCCCCCACATTCCCTGCAAGACCCCCATGTCCCCATCCTTGTCTTAGCTCAATGTCTTTATTTTTACCTGCTTTTGAGGGTTTTGAAAGGGCAAAGAGAAATGAAAAAAAAAATCCAGGCCAAGGGGAGCCAGGAGGATGTGGAGCCCCCAGCCAGGTGTCTTCCCAACATGGATCAGCGGCACCACGGATCACCGGGGCTCTGCCCACCGGGGCTCACTGGGGATCATCCAGCACGGATCCTCCCAGGGGGGATGGAGCTGGAGCAGCGCACGGAGCTCTTCCCACATTGGGGGCACTCGCAGGGCTGCCCTTGGTGGTGCCTCTGTTGGTGTTGGGTCAAGGCTGGGCTGTGTGAGGAGCTCTTCCCACACCTGGGACACTCGTAGGGCCTGGGACATCACCAGGAGCGGGGCTGGGATGTGCTTTCGTGCCTGGGACATCACCAGGAGCGGGGCTGGGATGTGCTGTGGTGCCTGGGACACCACCAGGAGCGGGGCTGGCTGTGATGCTCTCCGGTGCCTGGGACATGACCAGGGGCGGTGCTGGCTGGGGTCTGTTTGGTGCCTGTGAAGTGCCAAGGGCAGTGTCCCAGCGGGGCAGCTCTCAGTGTCCCCAGCAGGTCACAGTGTCCAGTGCAGCCCGTGCCAGCGGTCACTGCGCACACGGGGCAGGCTGGGCTGGACGGGGGTCGGGGCAGAAACGCCGCCCCCGGGACTGGGCTCTCCCCCTGCCTCTGGGGCCCAGCCCCTGCTGGGAGCGCCTTGGGCAGGGCACGGGGCTGCTGCTGGGCCAGGGGGACAGGCCTTGCCCCCTGCC